>NC_091997.1:417657-637657 GCF_044704955.1 Pristiophorus japonicus
GGAGCAGTCGGAGGAGGAGGAGGAGGAGGAGGAGGAGGAGGAGCAGTCGGAGGAGGAGGAGGAACAGTCAGGGGAGGAGGAGGAGGAGGAGGAGCAGGAGGAGGAGGAGGAGGAGGAGGAGCAGGAGGAGGAGGAGGAGGAGGAGGAGGAGGAGGAGGAGGAGCAGGAGGAGGAGGAGGAGGAGGAGTGGAGGAGGAGGGAGGAGGAGGAGGAGGAGGAGGAGCAGTCGTAGGAGGAGGAGGAGCAGGAGGAGCAGGAGGAGGAGGAGGAGGAAGAGGAGAGGAGGAGGAGGAGGAGGAGGAGGAGGAAGAGGAGGAGGGAGGAGGAGGAGGAGGAGGAGCGAAGGAGGAGAAGGAGGAGGAACGGAGGAGGAGGAGGAGGAGGAGGAGGAGGAGGAGGAAGGAGGAGGAGGAGGAGGAGGAGGAGGAGCAGGAGGAGGAGGAGGAGGAGGAGGGGGAGGAGGAGGAGGAGGAGGAGGAGGAGGAGGATCTAGCTGGTGCAGGGACAAAAGGCAAAAAGCAAAATAGAAGTAAAAAGAAATCGAAGTGTGACGTCACAGCCAAGTGGTTAAGTGATTGGTGATTATTTTTTCTTTTTCTTTTTCTTTTTCTTTTACTTTTCTTATCAGTAGGAAACCTTTGGCATTGTGGCCAAATTCAATTAATCTAAGGGTTAAGTCATGGCAGGAGAGCCCAGAGCCATGTCATGCTCTTCCTGTGCTATTTGGGAAGTCAGGGACACTTCCAGTGTGTCCAGCTGCAGCTCCTGTCAGACCGGATTCACTCTGGAGCATCCGCAATGCTGAGAACGTTGTGGATAGCATGTTTAGTGAGCTGGTCACACCGCAGGTAAAGGTTACACAGGCAGATAAGGAATGGGTGACCATCAGGAAGAGCAGAGGAAGAAGGTAGTGCAGGGGTCCTCTGCGGTCACCTCCCTCCAAAACAGATATACCGTTTTGGGTACTGGTGGGGGAGGTGGCTCATCAGGGAAGGCAGCAGCAGCCAGGTTCATGCCACCAGGCTGCACAGGAGGGCAGGAAAAAGGATGGGAGAACTATAGTGATAGGGGATTCTATTGTAAGGGGAATAGATAGGTGTTTCTGCGGCCGCAAACAAGAATCCAGAATGGTATGTTGCCTCTCAGATGCAAGGGTCAAGGATGTCTCAGAGCGGCTGCAGGGCATTCTGGAGGGGAGAGTGAACAGCCAGCTGTCGTGGTGCATATAGGTACCAACGATATAGGTAAAAAAATGGGATGAGGTCCTACAAGCTGAATTTAGGGAGTTAGGAGTTAAATTAAAAAGTAGGACCTCAAAGGTAGTAATCTCAGGATTGCTACCAGTGCCACATGCTAGGCAGAGTAGGAATTGCAGGATAGTTAAGATGAATACGTGGCTTGAGGAATGGTGCAAGAGGGAGGGATTCAAATTCCTGGGACATTGGAACCGGTTCTGGGGGAGGTGGGACCAGTACAAACCGGACAGTCTGCACCTGGGCAAGACTGGAACTGATGTCCGAGGCGGAGTGTTTGCTAGTGCTGTTGAGGAGGGTTTAAACGAATATGGCAGGGGGATAGGAACCTATGCAGGGAGACAGAGGGAAGTAAAAAGAGGGCAGAAGCAAAAGGTAGGAAGGAGAAAAGTAAGAGTGGAGGGCAGAGAAATCAAGGGCATAAATCAAAAAGGGCCACATTACAAACATAATTCTAAAAGGAAAAAGAGTGTTAAAAAAAACAAGCCTGAAGGATCTGAGTCTTAATGCAAAGAGCATTCGTAATAAGGTAAATGAATTAACTGCGCAGATAGCTGTTAACGGAAATGATGTAATTGGGATTACGGAGACATGGCTCCAGGGTAACTCAAGGCTGGGAACTCAACATCCAAGGGTATTCAATATTCAGGAAGGATAGACAGAAAGGAAAAGGAGGTGGGGTAGCATCACTGGTTAAAGAGGAGATTAACGCAATAGTAAGGAAGGACATTAGCTTGGATGATGTGGAATCTATATGGGCAGAGCTGCGAAACACCAAAGGGCAGAAAACGTTAGTGGGAGTTGTGTACAGACCAGCAAACAGTAGTAGTGAGGTTGGGGACAGCATCAAACAGGAAATTAGGGATGCATGCAATAAAGGTACAGCAGTTATCATGGGTGACTTTAATCTCCATATAGATTGGGCTAACCAAACTGGTAGCAATACTGTGGAGGAGGATTTCCTGGAGTGTATAAGGGATGGTTTTCTAGACCAATATGTCGAGGAACCAACTAGCGGGCAGGCCATCCTAGACTGGGTCTTGTGTAATGAGAGAGGATTAATTTGTAATCTTGTCCTGCGAGGCTCCTTGGAGAAGAGTGACCATAATATAGTAGAATTCGTCATTCAGATGGAGAGTGACATAGTTAATTCAGAGACTAGGGTCCTGAACTTAAAGAAAGGTAGCTTCGATGGTATGAGACATGAATTGGCTAGAATAGACTGGCGATTGATACTTAAAGGGTTGACAGTGGATAGCCAATGGCAAATATTTAAAGATCACATGGATGAACTACAACAATTATACATCCCTGTCTGGAGTAAAAATAAAACGGGGAAGGTGGCTCAACCGTGGCTAACAAGCGAAATTAGGGATAGTGTTAAATACAAGGAAGAGGCATATAAATTGGCCAGAAAAAGCAGCAAACCTGTGGACTGGGAGAAATTTAGAATTCAGCAGAGGAGGACAAAGGGTTTAATTACGAGGGGGAAAATAGAGTATGAGAGTAAGCTTGCTGGGAACATAAAAACTGACTGCAAAAGCTTCTATAGATATGTGAAGAGAAAAAGATTAGTGAAGACTAATGTAGGTCCCTTGCAGTCAGAATCAGGTGAATTCATAATGGGAACAAGGAAATGGCAGACCAATTGAACAAATACTTTGGTTCTGTCTTCACGAAGGAAGACACAAATAACCTCCTGAAAATATTAGGGGACCAAGGGTCTATGCAAGAAGGAGGAACTGAGGGAACTGAGGCAAATCCTTATTAGTCAGGAAATGGTGTTAGGGAAATTGATGGAATTGAAGGCCGATAAATCCCCAGGGCCTGATAGTCTGCATCCCAGAGTACTTTAGGAAGTGGCCCCAGAAATAGTGGATGCATTGGTGGTCATTTTCCAACATTCCATGGAATCTGGATGAGTTTCTATGGATTGGAGGGTAGCTAATGTAACCCCACTTGTTAAAAAAGGAAGGAGAGAGAAAACAGGGAATTATAGACCGGTTAGCCTGACATCGGTAGTGGGGAAATGCTGGAATCAATTATTAAAGATTTAATAGCAGCGCATTTGGAAAGCAGTGACAGGATCGGTCCAAGTCAGCATGAATTTATGAAAGGGAAATCATGCTTGACAAATCTTCTAGAATTTTTTTGAGGATGCAACTCGTAGAGTGGATAAGGGAGAACCAGTGGATGTGGTGTATTTGGAATTTCAAAAGGCTTTTGACAAGGTCCCACACAAGAGATTAATGTGCAAAATTAAGGCCATGTGATTGGGGGTAATGTATTGACGTGGATAGAGAACTGGTTGGCAGACAGTAAGCAAAGAGTGGGAATAAACGGGTCTTTTTCAGAATGGCAGGCAGTGACTAGTGGGGTACCGCAAGGTTCAGTGCTGGGACCCCAGCTATTTTCAATATATATTAATAATTTAGACGAAGGAATTGAATGTAATATCTCCAGATTTGCAGATGACACTAAGCTGGGTGGTAGTGTGAGCTGTGAGGAGGATGCTAAGAGGCTGCAGGGTGACTTGGACAGGTTAGGTGAGTGGGCAAATGCATGGCAGATGCAGTATAATGTGGATAAGTGTGAGGTTATCCACTTTGGTGGCAAAAACAGGAAGGCAGATTATTATCTGAATGGTGACAGATTAGTAAAAGGGGAGGTGCAACGAGACCTGGGTGTCATGGTACATCAGTCATTGAAAGTAGGCATGCAGGTACAGCTGGCAGTAAAGAAAGCAAATGGCATGTTGGCTTTCATAGCGAGAGGATTTAAGTATAGGAGCAGGGAGGTCTTACTGCAGTTGTACAGGGCCTTGGTGAGACCACACCTGGAATATTGTGTGCAGTTTTGGTCTCCTAATCTGAGGAAGGACATTCTTGCTATTGAGGGAGTGCAGCGAAGGTTCACCAGACTGATTCCCGGGATGGTGGGACTGACATATGAAGAAAGACTGGATCGACTAGGCTTATATTCACTGGAATTTAGAAAAATGAGAGAGGATCTCATCGAAGCATATAAAATTCTGATGGGATTGGATAGGTTAGATGCAGGAAAAATGTTCCTAATTTTGGGTAAGT
Source organism: Pristiophorus japonicus (assembly GCF_044704955.1). Taxonomy (NCBI): domain Eukaryota; kingdom Metazoa; phylum Chordata; class Chondrichthyes; family Pristiophoridae; genus Pristiophorus; species Pristiophorus japonicus. The sequence continues at coordinate 421,997 of NC_091997.1, forward strand.
CCAGAACCAGGGGTCACAGTCTAAGGATAAGGGGTAAGCCATTTAGGACCGAGATGAGGAGAAACTTTTTCACTCAGAGCATTGTGAACCTGTGGAATTCTCTCGCACAGAAAGTTGTTGAGTCCAGTTTGTTGGATATATTCAAAAGGCCGTTATAGTTAAAGGGATCAGGGGTTATGGAGAGAAAGCAGGAATGGGGTACTGAAGTTGCATGATCAGCCATGATCATATTAAATGGTGGTGCAGGCTCGAAAGGTCGAATGGCCTACACCTGCACATATTTTTTATGTTTCTATGTTAACGGTCACGCTAAGCTGTGTCCCAGCCTCTGTTGCTATCTCAGTAAACCTTTTTAATATGTCAGATCCTCACTCAATCTTCTATACTCAAGGGAATACAAGCCAGGTTTATGCAACCTGTCCTCATAATTAACCCTCTAAACCCCGGTATCATTCTGGTGAATCTGCACTGCATCCCTCCAAGACCAATATATTCTCCCTGAGGTACAATGCCCAGAACTGAACGCACTGATCCAGGGCTCTATACAACTTCAAAGAATAGCTCGATGAATAACTGGCTGGGAGTAGGGTTGGAGGTTGTACAAATGTAGATAGATGGTCAATCATTCCATGATGGTCGTCTGCTTTCGGGGCCGAATGTTGGCTGTGGAAGTCAGCTGACCAGGGTTGGAAAGTGGAGATGTGAGGACGGAGGAATATTCTGGAGTTTTGTTTAACTACCTTTGATGTTCAGAGAGTATTTATGAATCCAGCAAGGAGTTCAGGAGCAACTTCTTTACCCAGAGCATGGTAAGAATGTGGAACTCATTACCACATAAAAACAGAAGAAATAGGAGCAGGAATAGGCCTCTTGGCCCCTCGAGCCTGCTCCACCATTCAATAATATCATGGCTGGTCTGATGTTGGGCTCAGATCCACTACCCTGCCCGCTCCTCATAACCCTTCACTCCCTTATCGCTCAAAGATCTGTCTATCTCCACCTGAAATATATTCAATGACCCAGCCTCCGCAGCTGTTTGGGGCAGAGAATTCCACAGATTTACAACCCACTGTGAAAAGAAATTCCTGCTCAACTCAGTTTTAAATGGGCGGTCCCTTATTCTGAAGCTATGCCCCCTAGTTCTAGATGCCCCCACGAGGGGAAACATTCTCTCTCCATTTACCTTGTCAAGCCCCCTCAGTATCTTATATGCTTCAATAAGATCACCTCTCATTCTTCTAAAACTCCAATACGCCCAACTCATAGAACAACCCCTTCATCTCCGGAATCAACCTAGTGAACATTCTCTGAACTGCCTCCAATGCAAGTATATCCTTCCTTAAATAACGAGACCAAAACTGTATGCAGTACTCCAGTGTGGCCTCACCAATACCCTGTACAGTTGTAGCAGGACTTCTCTGCTTTTATACTCTATCCCCTTTTTAATAAAGGCCATCATTCAATTTGCCTTCCTGATTACTTGCTGTACCTGCATACTAACTTTTTGTGTTTCATGCACAAGTACTCCCAGGTCCCTCTGTATTGCAGTATTTTATAATTTCTCTCTATTTAAATAGCAATTGCTTTTTTATTTTTCCTGCCAAAGTGGATAACCTCACATTTTCCCACATTATACTCCATAAGCCAACTGTTTGCCCACTCACTTAGCCTGTCCATATCTCTTTGCAGATTCTTTGTGTCTTCCTCACAACTTGCTTTCCCACAGCAAACTTAGCTACATTACACTCGGTCCCTTCATCCAAGTCATTAATATAAATTGTAAATAGTTGAGGCCCCAGCACTGATCCCTGCGGCACCCCACTAGTTACCGTTTGCCAACCGGAAAATGACCCATTTATCTCGACTCTGTTTTCTGTTAGTTAGCCAATCTGCTGTCCATACTAATATATTACCCCCAACCCCGTGAGCTTTTATCTTGTGCAGTAACCTTTTATGTGGCACCTTATCGAATGCCTTCTGGAAATCTAAATACACCACATCCTCTGGTTCCCCATTATCCACCCTGCTCATTACATCCTCAAAGAACTCCAGCAAATTTGTCAAACATGATTTCCCTGTCATAAGACTCTGCTTGACTGTGTTATGCTTTTCCAAATGTCCTGCTACTGCTTCCTTAATAATGGACTCCAGCATTTTCCCAACAACAGATGTATATAGTTTCCTGCTTTCTGTTTGCCTCTTTTTTTAAATAGGGGCGTTACATTTGTGGTTTTCCAATCCGCTGGAACCTCTCCAGAATCCAGGGAATTTTGGTAGATTCATCATAGGCAGGTCCCTCGGAATCGAAGAAGACTTGCTTCCACTCCTGAAATGAGTTCTTTGGTGGCTGAACAGTCCAATATGAGAACCACAGACTCTGTCACAGGTGGGACAGACATTCGTCGAGGGAAGGGGTGGGTGGGACTGGTTTGCTGCACTCTCCTTCCGCTGCCTGCACTTGACCTCTTCATGAGATTCGAAGAGCTCAACATCCTCCTGGATGCACTTTCTCCACCTAGGGCAGTCTTTGGCCAGGGACTCCCAGGTATCAGTGGTGACGTCGCACTTTATCAGGGCGGCTTTGAGGGTGTCCACTATCTCTGCAGTCATTTATTTTAAGACCCTAGGATGCAAGCCATCAGTTCCAGGGGACTTGTGCTGTTGGGAAGGAGTTAAACTTATATGGCAGGGGGATGGGAACCAATGCAGGGAGACAGAGGGAAACAAAATGGAGACAGAAGCAAAAGACAGAAAGGAGATGAGTAAAAGTGGAGGGCAGAGAAACCCAAGGCAAAAAACAAAAAGGGCCACTGTACAGCAAAATTCTAAAGTGTCAAAGTGTAATAAAAAGGCAAGCCTGAAAGCTCGGTGCCTCAATGCAAGGAGTATTCGGAACCCAGGAGAGGGCTCTGAGGTAGTTAGAGTTGTTGAGAGCACAGATGAACAGGACCCCAAGAAAGAATGCAAAAGGCAGGAGGCAACAGAGCAGAGTAGCACTGGGGTAAGTGTAAACTACAAGGTGATAGGAAGGGACAATATGTATGAATATAAAAGGGCTGCAGGAGGGGTCAAAACTAAAAATCATGGTTTAAAAACTAGTATTAAAACACTCTACCTAAACGCACGCAGCATTCAAAATAAAGTAAATGAGTTGACGGCACAAATCATTACAAATGGGTATGATTTGGTGGCCATTACAGAAACGTGGTTGCAGGGCGGCCAAGACTGGGAATTAAACATACAGGGGCATCTGACAATTCGGAAGGATAGACAAGAAGGGAAAGGAGGTGGGGTAGCTCTGTTAATAAAGGATGATATCAGGGCAGTTGTGAGAGACGATATTGGCTCTAATGAACAAAATGTTGAATCATTGTGGGTGGAGATTAGAGATAGTAAGGGGAAAAAGTCACTGGTGGGCGTAGTTTATAGGCCCCCAAATAATAACTTCACGGTGGGGCGGACAATAATCAAGGGAATAATAGAGGCATGTGAAAAAGGAATGGCAGTAATCATGGGGGATTTTAACCTACATATCGATTGGTCAAATCAAATCGCACGGGGTAGCCTGGAGGAGGAATTCATAGAATGCATACGGGATTGTTTCTTAGAACAGTATGTTACAGAACCTACAAGGGAGCAAGCTATCTTAGATCTGGTCCTGTGTAATGAGACAGGAATAATAAATGATCTCCTAGTAAAAGATCCTCTCGAAATGAGTGATCACTGTATGGTTGAATTTGTAATACAGATTGAGGATGAGGAAGTAGTGTCTCAAATGAGCGTACTATGCTTAAACAAAGGGGACTACAGTGGGATGAGGCAGAGTTAGCTAAAGTAGACTGGGAACACAGACTAAACGGTGGCACAATTGAGGAACAGTGGAGGACTTTTAAGGAGCTCTTTCATTGTGTTCAACAAAAATATATTCCAGTGAAAAAGAAGGGTGATAAGAGAAGGGATAACCAGCCGTGGATAACCAAGGAAATAAAGGAGAGTATGAAATTAAAAACCAATGCGTATAAGGTGGCCAAGGTTAGTGGGAAACTAGAAGATTGGGAAAATTTTAAACGACAGCAAAGAATGACTAAGAAAGCAATAAAGAAAGGAAAGATAGATTACGAAAGTAAACTTGCGCAAAACATAAAAACAGATAGTAAAAGCTTTTACCGATATATAAAACGGAAGAGAGTGACTAAAGTAAATGTTGGTCCCTTAGAAGATGAGAAGGGGGATTTAATAATGGGAAATGTGGAAATGGCTGAGACCTTAAACAATTATTTTGCTTCAGTCATCACAGTGGAAGACACAAAAACCATGCCAAAAATTGCTGGTCACGGGAATGTGGGAAGGGAGGACCTTGAGACAATCACTATCACTAGGGGGGTAGTGCTGGACAGGCTAATGGGACTCAAGGTAGACAAGTCCCCTGGTCCTGATGAAATGCATCCCAGAGTATTAAAAGAGATGGCGGAAGTTATAGCAGATGCATTCGTTATAATCTACCAAAATTCTCTGGACTCTGGGGAGGTACCAGCAGATTGGAAAGTAGCTAATGTAACGCCTCTGTTTAAAAAAGTGGGCAGACAAAAGGCAGGTAACTATAGGCCGGTTAGTTTAACATCTGTAGTGGGGAAAATGCTTGAAGCTATCATTAAGGAAGAAATAGCGGGACATCTAGATAGGAATAGTGCAATCAAGCAGACGCAACATAGATTTATGAAAGAGAAATCATGTTTAACTAATTTACTGGAATTCTTTGAGGATATAACGAGCATGGTGGATAGAGGTGTACCGATGGATGTGGTGTATTTAGATTTCCAAAAGGCATTTGATAAGGTGCCACACAAAAGGTTACTGCAGAAGATAAAGATACACGGAGTCAGAGAAAATGTATTAGCATGGATCGAGAATTGGCTGGCTAACAGAAAGCAGAGAATCGGGATAAATGGGTCCTTTTTGGGTTGGAAATCGGTGGTTAGTGGTGTGCCACAGGGATCGGTGCTGGGACCACAACTGTTTACAATATACATAGATGACCTGGAAGAGGGGACAGAGTGTAGTGTAACAAAATTTGCAGATGACACAAAGATTAGTGGGAAAGCGGGTTGTGTGGAGGACACAGAGAGGTTGCAAAGAGATTTAGATAGGTTAAGCGAATGGCCTAAGGTTTGGCAGACAGAATACAATGTCGGAAAATGTGAGGTCATCCACCTTGGGAAAAAAAACAGTAAAAGGGAATATTATTTGAATGGGGAGAAATTACAACATGCTGCGGTGCAGAAGGACCTGGGGGTCCTTGTGCATGAATCACAAAAAGTTAGTTTGCAGGTGCAGCAGGTAATCAGGAAGGCGAATGGAATGTTGGCCTTCATTGTGAGAGGGATGGAGTACAAAAGCAACTGTACAGGGTATTGGTGAGGCTGCACCTGGAGTACTGCGTGCAGTTTTGGTCACCTTACTTAAGGAAGGATATACTAGCCTTGGAGGGGGTACAGAGACGATTCACTAGGCTGATTCCGGAGATGAGGGGATTACCTTATGATGATAGATTGAGTAGACTGGGTCTTTACTCGTTGGAGTTCAGAAGAATGAGGGGTGATCTTATAGAAGCATTTAAAATAATGAAAGGGATAGACAAGATAGAGGCAGAGAGGTTGTTTCCACTGGTCGGGGAGACTAGAACTAGGGGGCACAGCCTCAAAATACGGGGGAGCCAATTTAAAACCGAGTTGAGAAGGAATTTCTTCTCCCAGAGGGTTGTGAATCTGTGGAATTCTCCGCCCAAGGAAGCAGTTGAGGCTAGCTCATTGAATGCTATTCAAATCACAGATAGATAGATTTTTAACCAATAAGGGAATTAAGGGTTACGGGGAGAGGGCGGGTAAGTGGAGCTGAGTCCACGGCCAGATCAGCCATGATCTTGTTGAATGGCGGAGCAGGCTCAAGGGGCTAGGTGGTCTACTCCTGTTCCTAATTCTTATGTTCTTATGTTCTTAGCCCCATTATTTTACTGAGTACTTTTTCTTTTGTGATAGTGATTGTATTAAGTTCCTCCCTCCCTATAACCTTTTGATTATCCATTATTGGGATGTTTTTATTGTCTTCTACCGTGAAGACCGATACAAAATATTTGTTCAACGTCTCTGCCATCTCCATATTCCCCATTATTAATTCCCCAGTCTCATCCTGTAAGGAACCATCTGCGATGATTGAGACGAATAGCATAGATAGATATAAGTGGAAGCTAGATAAGTGCATGAGGGAGAAAGGAATAGAAGCATCTGTTGATAGGGTGAGATGAAGTAAATAGGAGGAGGCTAGCGTGGGGTATAAACACCAGCATAGACCTACTGGGCTGAATGCCTGTTCGTGTGCTGTACATTCTATGTAACCTTTCCGGCAGGGTATTTAATAGGTAGATTAACAGGATAGACTGCACATGATCTGTGCAAGGAGTCTGCTGTACATGTCTGTTCCTCAACACGGTGGGAGGGAGGGGGAAAAGGGAGGAGCTTTTCATCGGTGCAAGCCTGGACTGTACCTGGATTTACTCCTGGCTGTGTGGAGCTGACAGAGTGCAGGAAATGAAAGGGAAAGGAATTTTGTTCCAATAACATCCCAAAATGTGCTTTTATTTTATGCCAGTTGTAATTAACTTCAGTGAGAATTTTAAAGTTCACAATGTGATGCAACAAACAGTCTAATGCTGTTTGGACAGATAAAGTCGCTATCTATATATAAATCTGTTAGATTTCCCCAAGCTTTTCCTCTTCCTTTTTCCTGAAGATGTTGACTCGTGCTGAAGGAACTTCCGCAGCCACCAGTTGCCCTCCAGTACCTCCTGCAAATGGCCATTCTTCACGCACGCGTCTAAAGAGTGGACTATAGCAGGCTCCGCAGCCATGGAGGGTGTCATAGCCGAGTCCAATCCTGCCACACTTACACTTTCCAACAGCGGGGGATCACTGGCTATCAATCAGGAGTGGGAACCCTGGATGATTTATTTCCCACCCGCCCCATTATAGGAGTGTTGAGCCTACGACTGCAGCTGAGGATGGCCACTTTTATATTCACTATTTCTGTAGTTTGGGTTGAGGGAGACTAATGTACTTGTGCCATGTCCCCATGTTTACAGCTAAAGAAGGCTCCCTTAATCCAACATCAAGTGATAGACCCATGAAAATCTGTGACCAATTTTAACTTTATCCACCCTTTGAGAAACTGATGAGAAGGTTTCACATCAACGGAGAGTAAGGTTGGGAAGAGAATAATATTGGATCCCCAAGCCTAAGGGTTTCCCACTCAGCGAGTTAGGTTACAATTACTCCTTATGCAGCTACAACATTGCCACTGAGGGAGGCAATGTGATTGTAGGAATGGCGCTGAATGTAAAAGCATCTTAATTCAGCATTGATCCGGAATCAATCCTGAGGCCTTCCTCACTGGTTGAGTTCCACACTGGGCAGTGCTTCTGCTAAAATGGAATATCAAGAGAAAAAAAAAACAATATTTGAAGAAACCATGCGACATTATATAACACACTCTGCACATACATGAATGTGAAAAGGCATGTCTCAGTTTGACAGGCATGTAAAAGGTTAACTTACAGTCGTCAATCACCTCGCCCATGGAAGCCAATAGCAAAAGCATTAATGTGTCTGCGTAAATTTAGACAGTCTTGCGTGAAAAGCTCGCACACATCGAAACCCACTTGAGTTGCTGTGCCAAACCACAGGGCCCTCCAGCAAACAGCTGGAACATAGTCAATGGATCTGTCACCTTCTGCTGGAGCCAAATAATTGCTTCATTTTTTTTGTGGTACCGAGTCTACTGCCTAAGGGAAATCAATTGTGGGAATACACTGTTGTAGCCAACAGCTTCATCTGTTAATTACAATCATCACTTTAGAGATACATTTCGAGTGCAATCGGCAGTCTAAACAAATCTCCAATAGTACACATACACTTTTGTTCTAGTTTGAAAATGTACCGTGTTATTTCAGTGGCAATGTTTGTATACTAAGACTCCCTCACAATAGATAAAGACAGATGTTCCTCCCCATCGCATCACTCCAGCTACATCCACAGTAGACTATTAGACTCTAGATAGTTACATTGAGTGTTGCGAAATAAGCATCCCGTATACAATCTGCATCGAGCCCAAGACCTAACCCTTCATGTTTGGGACACTGGGTGGCTAACTTACAAAGGACAAACATCAAAGAATGCCCTTAAAATAAAAACAGAAAACTGCTGGAAACACTCAGCGGGTCAGGCAGCATCTGTGGAGAGAGAAACAGAGTTAACGTTTCAGGTCGATGACCATTCATCATAACTAGAAGATGTTGGAGATGAACAGCTTTTAAGCAAGTGCTGAGCCAGGGGATAGGCGACAGAGAAAGAACAAAAGGGAAAGTTCTGTGATCGAATTTTAGTTGAGCTGTGTTACTATAACAGTGGGTACAAATGTTTCATTCATTCTTTTCCCATTATTCACATATCTTGTGATTAGAATGATGGTCTACTCTGGTCATTGGAAAATGAGAGAACATGGAGCAGCTAATTAGTAAAAACTTGGTTTCACTTTGTGGAGCAGCATAGAAACATAGAAACATAGAAAATAGGTGCAGGAGCAGGCCATTCAGCCCTTCTAGCCTGCACCGCCATTCAATGAGTTCATGGCTGAACATGAAACTTCAGTACCCCCTTCCTGCTTTCTCGCCATACCCCTTGATCCCTCGAGTAGTAAGGACTTCATCTAACTCCCTTTTGAATATATTTAGTGAATTGGCCCCAACCAGTTTCTGTGGCAGAGAATTCCACAGGTTCACCACTCTCTGGGTGGAGAAGTCTCTCCTCATCTCGGTCCTAAATGGCTTACCCCTTATCCTTAGACTGTGACCCCTGGTTCTGGACTTCCCCAACATTGGGAACATTCTTCCTGCATCTAACCTGTCTAAACCCATCAGGATTTTAAACGTTTCTATGAGGTCCCCTCTCATTCTTCTGAACTCCAGTGAATACAAGCCCAGTTGATCCAGTTTTTCTTGATAGGTCAGTCCCACCATCCCGGGAATCAGTCTGGTGAATCTTCGCTGCACTCCCTCAATAGCAAGAATGTCCTTCCTCAAGTTAGGAGACCAGAATTGTACACAATACTCCAGATGTGGCCTCACCAAGGCCCTGTACAACTGTAGCAACACTTCCCTGCCCCTGTACTCAAATCCCCTCACTATGAAGGCCAACATGCCATTTGCTTTCTTAACCGCCTGCTGTACCTGCATGCCAACCTTCAATGACTGATGTACCATGACACCCAGGTCTCGTTGCACCTTCCCTTTTCCTAATCTGTCACCATTCAGATAATAGTCTGTCTCTCTGTTTTTACCACCAAAGTGGATAACCTCACATTTATCCACATTATACTTCATCTGCCATGCATTTGCCCACTCACCTAACCTATCCAAGTCACTCTGCAGCCTCATAGCATCCTCCTTGCAGCTCACACTGCCACCCAACTTAGTGTCATCCGCAAATTGGGAGATACTACATTTAATCCCCTCGTCTAAATCATTAATGTACAATGTAAACAGCTGGGGCCCCAGCACAGAACCTTGTGGTACCCCACTAGTCACTGCCTGCCATTCTGAAAAGTACCCATTTACTCCTACTCTTTGCTTCCTGTCTGACAACCAGTTCTCAATCCATGTCAGCACACTAGCCCCAATCCCATGTGCTTTAACTTTGCACATTAATCTCTTGTGTGGGACCTTGTCGAAAGCCTTCTGAAAGTACAAATATACCACATCAACTGGTTCTCCTTTGTCCACTTTACTGGAAACATCCTCAAAAAATTCCAGAAGATTTGTCAAACATGATTTCCCCTTCACAAATCCATGCTGACTTGGACCTATCATGTCACCATTTTCCAAATGCGCTGCTATGACATCCTTAATAATTGATTCCATCATTTTACCCACTACTGAGGTCAGGCTGACCGGTCTATAATTCCCTGTTTTCTCTCTCCCTCCTTTTTTAAAAAGTGGGGTTACATTGGCTACCCTCCACTCCATAGGAACTGATCCAGAGTCAATGGAATATTGGAAAATGACTGTCAATGCATCCGCTATTTCCAAGGCCACCTCCTTAAATACTCTGGAATGCAGTCCATCAGATCCTGGGGTTTTATCGGCCTTCAATCCCATCAATTTCCCCAACACAATTTCCCGACTAATAAGGATTTCCCTCAGTTCCTCCTCCTTACTAGACCCTCTGACCCCTTTTATATCCGGAAGGTTGTTTGTGTCCTCCTTAGTGAATACTGAACCAAAGTACTTGTTCAATTGGTCTGCCATTTCTTTGTTCCCCGTTATGACTTCCCCTGATTCTGACTGCAGGGGACCTACGTTTGTCTTTACTAACCTTTTTCTCTTTACATACCTATAGAAACTTTTGCAATCCGCCTTAATGTTCCCTGCAAGCTTCTTCTCGTACTCCATTTTCCCTGCCCTAATCAAACCCTTTGTCCTCCTCTGCTGAGTTCTAAATTTCTCCCATGTTCAGTAAAATAGATGCATGGGTGTCCTGTACATCTACTCTAGTTTAGCTGAAATTTCAATTCAGGTTGAATTAAGAAATGTAAGAAATAAGAAATTGGCAGTTGGAGATTTCTTCATAACTGGTCAAATCTTGCTTAGTTCAGACGATCTAGGTTTGGGTGCCCTGTTTCTTTTCTTAAAAAAAATACTGAAACATTGAATGTTGAAGGTCTCTCCCAAAGTAGACATTTTCTGTGAATTCTTGGATGTCAACATGATTGTGGATTTCATAAAGTAAAATACAGCCTACCATCCCATTAAGCCTTCTCCCTCTTCAGACAGTGTACAGACGACCTTGTCACGGACCCTTTGCCACCTATTTATTACCCTGAGGGGAAGTTTTGTGTAAATACTCCCTAATCCCCAAATACAATACACAACACGCCAGAATATCATCCATAGCCACATCTCCACTATTCAGTCCTGGCCTACTGCCTCCACAGATGGCACTCCCCAGCCCAGGCAACAGAGCAACCATTGTGTCTCTTGGAGCATTTAATCATCTCAGTCTGCACCTACAATCCCTCCAACCTTTCTGAATCAACAAAATATCAATTGCCTTTGCTGGGAGCCTTAATCATAGTCTTTACCCAGCAACCTTAATCTGAGCAAAAGATCTTCAATGTTTATCCTTGTGTCTCCAAAGAGAAACCACGCAGAACTGCAGCAACAAGTATTTATATCGCGCTATTAATGTAGAAAAACATCCCAAGCTGATTCACAGAGGTGACAAAATGGATGCCCAACCATAAAAAGATATATTAGGAAAGGATGATTAAAAACTTGATCAAAAAGTTGGGTTTCAAGGAGGGTGTTAAAGGAGAAGAGGGAGGCGCTGAGGCGATGAGGAAGAGGGGTTTGGCCAAGAAGGGGTTTAAAACTGCAGAATACCAATCTGCATTATACATTATAGAGCAGTTGTCTGTATTGCAGGACATTTCCATGGTCCCAGCAATTCAGGAATGACCATGCTGGATACCATAGTAGATCACGACAATGGCATTTGCCCTGAGAGCTGAATTTGAATCAAGCCACTAAACGTCTGATGACTGCAAGCGACATAAGTGAAGACAGTTTGAGCAAGCTGAACCCTGTTCCTCGGTGCTAGTCAATAACAGAAAACATTCCAAATTGCTACTAAATTTGGTATTATTATTAAAGTATTATGGTACTAAATAAAAACTCGACTATTCCAATGTTCTCTTAGCCACCCTCCCACCTTCCACCCTCCATAAACTTCAGCTCATCTAAAACTCTGCTGCCCATATCCAAACTTGCACCAAATCCCATTCACCCATCACACCTGTGCTCACTGACCTACATTGATTCTCTGTCCGACAATACCTCAATTTTAAAATTCTCATCCTGGTGTTCAAATCTCTCTGTTGCCTCTCCCCTCCCTTTCTCTGTAACTTCCTCCAGCCCTACAATCTTCCAAGATCTCACGATCCTCCAATTCTAGCCTCTTGTGCATTCCCAATTTCCATTACTTCATCATTGGCGTCCTTGCCTTCAGCTGCCTAGGCTCTAAGCTCAGTAATTCCTTCCCTAATTCTCTCCACCTCTCTCTCCTCCTTTAAGATGCACTTTAAAACCTATCTCTTCAACCATATGAACATATGAACATAAGAAATAGGAGTAGCAGTAGGCCATTTGGCCCCTCAAGCCTTCGCCACCATTTAATAAGATCATGGCTGATCTGATCTTGGGCTCAGCTCCACTTCCCTGCCCGCTCCCTATAACCCTTCACTCCCTTATCGTTCAAATTTCTGTCTGTCTCCATCTTAAATATAGCTCTCTGGGGCAGAGAATCCCATAGATTTACAACCCTCTGAGAAGAAATTCCTCCTCATCTCGGTTCTAAATGGGCGACCCCCTTATTCTTAATCTATGCCCCCTAGTCCTAGATTCCCCCACGAGTGGAAACATCCTCTCTGCATCTACCTTGTCAAGTCCCCTCAGTATCTTATATGTTTCAATAAGATTACCTCTCATTCTTCTAAACTCCAATGAGTATAGGCCCAACCTGCACAACCTTTGTTCATAAGTCAACCCCTTTATCTCCAGAATCAACCAAGTGAACCTTCTCTGAACAGCCTCCATTGCAAGTATATCCCTTCTTAAATAAGGAGACCAAAACTGTATGGGGTACTCTAGGATTTGGTCACCAGTCCTAATATCTCTTTACATGGCTCAGTGTCAAAGTTTTGTTTGATAAGGCTCCTGTGAAGCACCTTGGGATGTTTTACTATGTTAAAGATGCTATATAAATGCAAGTTACTGTTGTTATAAATTTCAGTCTCACTCAGAGAAGTTGTAGGATGCTTGGAATGGTTTGTAGAAAAGTTCACATTTGTGACAGCAGTAAGCAACTTGACTGATCCTGGGATTAAAGCATTTTGTTGGAGCAGTATTATTTCTAATTCATTCATCACTGTCAAGGCCAGCATTTATTGCCCATCCCTAGTTATATTGAAAAGTTTGTGGTAACTGAATGGCTTGCTAGATCACTTCAGTGAAGAGTTGAGTCAAATTTGGTGCGGGACGGGAGTCGGTTATAGGCCAGATTAAGTAACAGCAGCAGGATGCCTTCCTTAAATGATATTAATCATAGAATTACAGAATCGTTATAGCACAGAAGGTCATTCAGCCCATCGAGCCCATGCCGGCTCTCTGTAAGAGCACTTCAGCTAGTCTCACTCCCCACCCTTTCTCCGTAGCTCTGCAATTTTCTTTCTTCAGGTACTTATCTAATTCTCTTTTGAAAGACATGATTGAATCTGTCTCCACCACCCTCTCAGACAATGCATTCCAGATTCTAACCACTCGCTGCGTAAAAAGGTTTTTCCTCATATCGCCTTTAGATCTTCTGCCAATCACCTAAATCTGTGCCCTCTGGTTCCCGACCCTTCTACCAGTGGGAGCAGTTTCTCTCTATCTACTCTGTCCAGACTCCTCATGATTTTGAACACCTCTATCAAATCTACTCTTAACCATCTCTGCTCTAAGGAGAACAACCCCAGCTTCTCCAGTCTATCCACATAACTGAAGTCCATTTTCCCTGGAACCATTCTTGTAAATCTTTTTTACACCCTCTCTCAAGCCTTCCTAAAGTGTGGTGCCTAGAATTGGACGCAATACTCCAGTTGTGGCTGAACCAGTGTTCTATAAAGGTTCATCATAACTTCTTTGCTTTTGTATGCCTCTATTTATAAAACCCAGGATCCTGTATGCTTGTTTAACCGCTTTCTCAACCCGCCCTGCTACCTTCAATGATTTGTGCACCTATACCCCCAGGTCTCTCAGTTCAAGCACCCACTTTAGAATTGTACCCTTTAGTTTATATTGCCTCTCCTCTTTCTTCCTACCAAAATATATCACTTCGCATTTTTCTGCATTAAACTTCATCTGCCACGTGTCCACCCATTTCACCAGATCTATGGTCTCTTGAAGTCTATCCCTATCCTACTCAATGCTCACTATACTTCCAAGTTTTGTGTCATCTGCAAATGTTGAAATAGTGCTCTGTGCACCTACGTCCAAATCGTTAATATTTAACAAGAAAAGCAGTGGTCCCACCCCGGGAGAACACCACTGTATACCTTCCTCCAGTCCGACAAACAGCCGTTCACCACTACTCTCTGCTTCCTGTCACTTAGCCAATTTTGTATCCATGCTGCCACTGTCCCTTTTATTCCATGGGCTTCAACTTTGCTGATAATCCTATTATATGGCACTTTATCAAACACCTTTTGAAAGTCCATGTACACCACATCAAACCACATTGCCCTCATGAACCCTCTCTGTTGCTGTTATGTCTTGGATAAAGAGCGGGAATAGATATTGCAAGCTCAAAGTAAGTGTGACTGTAGTCCTTTATTACAAATCTCAGAGTGCCTCTCCAGCCTGTGAGGCCTCCTTATATACTGGTGCTCCCAAGGGATTGTGGGAGCTCTTGGAACTCCAGGGGATAAGCCCTCTGATGGTTAGACATGGTAATTACAGGTTTACATTCATAACAACACTCTCCCTGCCAAAGTCAATAGTGTAACTATCTACAATGTGAGTCGATCTGGGGCCTTCCTTTCGATGGTTGATCGTCTCGGTGCAAATGCTGGTGTTGGTGAGTCGTTTGTTGGGCCCTCGCTGGGCTGCTGCGCACCTGGCCTTGCTGGACTGCTGGGAGTGGTGAGTCCTGCTAGGCTGCTGCGAGTGATGGGTTCTGCTTCATGGTCAACCGCTGGGTCTGTTTCCACTTGTGTGTGTGTTGGAGGGTTGAAAAAGATAGAGTCTATTGTGGGTTATTCTGGAAAGTCTGTAAATCTGAGTTTGGTTTGATCCAAGTGTTTTCTGCAGGTGAGTCCATTTGCGAGTTTGACCACAAATACCCTACTCCCCTCTTTGGCCAAAACAGTGTCAGCAATCCACTCGGAACCTTGTCCATAGTTCGACACAAATACAGGATCATTTACTTCAATTTCACATGACACAGTTGCGCGATCATGATATGTATTCTGTTGAAGCCGCCTGCTCTCTACCAGTTCATGTAGATCAGGGTGGACTAACGAGAGCCTTGTCTTAAGTACCCTTTTCA
Source organism: Pristiophorus japonicus (assembly GCF_044704955.1). Taxonomy (NCBI): domain Eukaryota; kingdom Metazoa; phylum Chordata; class Chondrichthyes; family Pristiophoridae; genus Pristiophorus; species Pristiophorus japonicus. The sequence continues at coordinate 437,188 of NC_091997.1, forward strand.
TGAGCAGTTCAGCGAGAGGGATCCAAGTGAGCGAGTGGGGTCTTGTGCGGTAACTAAGCAGGACTCGGGATAAGCGAGTCTACAGTGAGCCTTCAGTTATCCTTTTCAAGCTCTGCTTGATTGTTTGAACTGCTCATTCTGCCTGACCGTTGGACACTTTCTTAAACGGGGCAGACGTGACATGTTTGACCCATTTTGACCCATTCGGCACTGGTAAAGCACAGCCCATTATCACTTACAAGGACATCAGGCAGGCCGTGCGTGGCAAACATGGCTCGTAGGCTTTCAATGGTGACAGTGGACGTGCTTGCCAACTTTATTTCTTCCTGCATCTCTAACGGGACACTAAATCAATTCCTGTGGAGCACATAGTTTTTTACTAAGGACAGTAAGGGGTCCTGGCTCATCCAGGTTCTAATCTGTCGGGCGGTAACAGGTGATTGCTCACTCTCGAATGCTTCCATTACCATAACTAAATCTGCGGGCTGTGCCATCTCCACCCCAGTGGTGGGCAATGGCAGCCTACTGAGAGCATCGGCACAGTTTTCTGTGCCTGGCCTGTGGCAGATGGCGTAGTTGTATGCAAACAATGTAAGCACCCATCTCTGGATGTAGGCCGGTGCATTCATATTTATCCCCTTATTTTCAGAAAAGAGGGATATAAGCGGCTTATGGTCGGTTTCCAATTCAAATTTGAGCCCGAACAGATATTGATGCATTTTCTTTACCTCGTAAACACATGCTAATGCTTCTTTTTCAATCATACTGTAGGCCCTCTCGGCCTTAGACAGACTTCTAAGCAACCGGTTGCAATTTACCAGATTCATTAGCTTGTTGCAATACACACCCGGCTCCGTACGACGACGCATCACATGCTAGTACCAAACGTTTACATGGATCGTACAACACAAGCAATTTGTTTGCACATAACAGCTTTCTAGCTTTCTCAAAGGCATTTTCTTGGCTTTTACCCCATACCCATTCATCTCCTTTATGCAGTAAAGAGTGCATTGGTTCTAACAATGTGCTAAGACCCGGTAAGAAGTCACCAAAATAGTTCAGGAGTCCTAGAAACGACCGCAGCTCCGTCACATTCTGTGCTCTCAGTGCATTTTTGATTGCCTCCGTCTTCGAATCGGTGGGCCTGATGCCGTCTGCCGCGATTCTTCTCCCCAGGAACTCCACTTCAAGCGCCAGGAAAACACACTTCGAGCGTTTTAGCCTGAGCCCCACACAATTAAGCCGACTAAGAACTTCCTCCAGGTTCTGCAGGTGCTCGACGGTGTCCCGACCTGTAACCAAGATGTCGTCCTGGAAGACCACAGTGCGCGGGATCGACTTCAGCAAACTTTCCATGTTCCTCTGGAATATCGCCGCAGCTGATCGAATCCCAAACGGGCATCTGTTGTAAACGAAAAGACCTTTGTGCGTGTTGATGCAGGTGAGGCCTTTCGAAGATTCCTCCAGCTCCTGTGTCATGTAGGCCGAGGCCAAGTCCAGCTTCGTGAACGTTTTCCCTCCCACCATCGTCGTAAATATGTCGTCTGCCTTTGGTAGCGGGTATTGATCCTGCAGCGAGAAATGATTGATAGTTACTTTGTAATCACCACAGATTCTCACGGTGCAATCTCGCTTGAGGACTGGAGCAATCGGATTGGCCCACTCATTGAATTTGATCGGCGAAATGATGCCCTCTCGTTGCAACCTGTCCAGTTCAATCTCCACCCTCTCTCTCATCATGTAAAGTACCGCTCTCGCCTTGTGATGGATGAGTCGCGCCCCCGGAATCAAATGGATCTGCACCTTTGCTCCTTGGAACTTTGCGATGCCTGGTCCGAACAGCGAGGGGAACTTGCTTAGGACTTGGGCACATGAAGTGTCATTGACGGACGAAAGCGCTCGGACTTCGTCCCAGTTCCAGCATATCTTTCCCAGCCAGCTCATGCCGAACAGCGTGGGGCCATCGCCCGGTACCATCCAGAGTGGTAAATCGTGCACCACTCCATCGTAGGAGACCTTTATGGTAGCACTGCCAATTACGGGAATCAGTTCCTTTGTGTACGTTCTAAGTTTGGTACAAACGGGAGTCAGGACTGGCCTTGAAGCCTTGTTGCACCACAACTTATCGAAAATCTTTTTACTCATTATGGACTGGCTTGCGCCTGTGTCCAGCTCCATGGACACCGGGAGTCCACTTAATTCAACCTTCAGCATTATCAGGGGTCACTTTGTGGTAAATGTGTGCAACCCATGTACCTCTGCCTCCTCGGTCTGAGGCTCTGGTTCATCATGATCCACCGTGGATCTGTCCTCCTCTGCAACATGGTGGTTTGCAGGATTAACAGGGTTAGCAGCTCCCCTGCACATACGTTGGAGGTGTCCCATTGTTCCACAGCCCTTGCAAATGTATCCTTTGAAGTGGCATGAATGGAATCGCCAACAAGGTGTTAATTGCCTTGTATTCGCCACCTTCTGAGTCATCTGCGAAAAATGCAGCTACAGGCGTGTAAGTCCTGCCATGTACATTTCGATTCGAAAACAGCGTTACTTTGTTCACAGTACTTGCTTCAGCACTAGTGTGCTGGGAAATTTGTTTGGTATTATCACTGGTGGAGATAAACGCCTGGGCTATCACTATGGCTTTACTCAAGGTTGGGGTCTCTACAGTCAAAAGTTTGCGAAGTATTACTTCATGGCCAATGCCAAATACAAAGAAGTCCCTGAGCTTTTGTTCCAAGGGTCCTTCGAATTCGCAATGTCTTGCAAGGCGCCTTAGCTCGGCGACGTAACTCGCTACTTCCTGGCCTTCAGACCTCTTGTACGTGTAGAACCGATACCTCTCCATCAGAACGCTTTCCTTTGGGTTTAGATGCTCCCGGACCAGTGTGCATAACTCATTGTACAACTTGTCTGTGGGTTTAGCTGGAGCAAGCAGATTTTTCATGAGCCTATACAAACGGTGAGGAGGATCGCCCTTCGTTTGCTTCTCCGTCCAGCTCGTTGGCCACGAAGTATTGGTCAAGTCGCTCCACGAAGGTTTCCCAATCATCTCCCTCCGCAAATTTCTCCAGGATGCCCACAGTTCTCTGCATTGTTGCGTTTGGGTTCATCATCTCTATCTCGTTGCCAGTTGTTATGTCTTGGATAAAGAGTCGGACTAGATGCTGCAAGCTCAAAGTAAGGTGTGACCATAGTCCTTTATTGCAGATCTCAGAGTGCCTCTCCAGCCTGTGAGGCCTCCTTATATACAGGTGCTCCCAAGGGATTGTGGGATCCCTTGGGACTCCAGGGGATAAGCCCTCTGGTGGTTAGACATGGTAGTTACAGGTTTACATACATAACAGTTACCTCATCAAAAAATTTAATCAATTTGGTTAAGCACGATTTGCCTTTAACAAATCCGTGCTGGCTTCCCTTAATTAATCTACCCTTGTCCAAGTGATTGTTAATTTTATCCTAGATTATTGTTTCTAAAAACTTCCCCATAATCAAGTTTAAGCCGATTAGCCTGTAGTTGCTGGGTTTATCTTTACACCCTTTTTTGAACAATTTGCAATTCTCCAGTCCTCTGGCACCATCCCCGTATCTAAGGAGGATTGGAAGATTATGGCCACTAGTACGGCTGCAATTTCCACCTTTACTTCTCGCAGCATCCGAGGATGCATCCCATCCAGTCCTCGTGACTTATTAGTGAACCAGTTGCGTCATTTTACGGGGGGGGCGGGGGGGATTATTACCAGAATTTTTTTTTCTAAACTGAATTCAACTTTTCAAACTACCATGGTGGATTGGAATTCATATTCTCTGGAATTGTTAGTCCAATTCTCTGGATTACTAGTCCAGTAACATAACCACTGCGCTACCATATAGAAAGGGCTTTACTGTGTCAACACCATGACATCAACAACAACACCACACTGATGTATTAAAGAGATCAAAATAACCGTAAGGCTGAGAATTATTTTGAAAGCTACATGGTGGCAGTGGACAAATTCTCCTTGTCACTATGTGCAGTCACATTATGTGCATTTGTGAGGATTTTCAAACGGGTTCTTTTCGAACCTGGTTCCGATTTCACTATAAGTGCCAAACAAAGAGAATCTTCACAAACATAGACATGGCAACCAGAGAGGAATTCTTACCCCGTGGAATCAGAAAGTACAGAGGACTGAGATTCAGACAATAATCTTTTGAGTACAGCTGAAATGAATATTTGAAGCAATAAGAAAACAGCATAAAGACTTATAATTGTAGAAAGATCAAAAGAGTTTTCTTACATTACGTACAAAGTAGTCCAAATGTTAAAAAACAGATGGATCCAATTAAATAAAAAGCTATGTATAAATATTACAGAGGGGAGGGGTAGAGAAAGACAAATGTATCAAATACATTTTTCACATAATCTTTCATGAATGAAGCATGCAGACAAATTCTAAGTCCAATCCAACCGGCTGAAGAATCTGTAATATATGTACATACGTTATGCATATGTTATGAAAAAGCTCAAAGCATTGAATATGTAAAAGGCACCTGGACCAGATGGGTTCCACCCTAAATCCTCAAAGAAAGGATGGAGGAAATAGCTGAGGCTCTGGTTACTATTTAAAAGAGTTCCATAAATACAGGGGTTGTAGCTGGTGGATAGTTAATATACTCCTGGTATTAACATAGGCATTGAGCCAGGAAGCTACCCTGTGGGCCTGTGGGTAAACACAATGCCCAGTGTAATATCAGGTCATACAGAAAAGGAGGGCCTTTGGTTTCATCCTTGTCTGTGTTGCTCATAAGACCGATACAGATGAGGGAAACCATTCAGGCAGTCTAAGCTCAATCATATAGACAGACCTTACAGACAACAGCAGCAAAAACCTATATTTATATCGTGCATTTTATGTAGTAAAACATCCCAATGGATTATCAAAAAAACATTGACACCGAGCCACATAAAGAGATATTAGGACAGATGACCAAAATCTTGGTCAAAGAGGTAGGAACGCCTTAAAGAAGGAAAGAGAGGTAGAGAGGCAGAGAGGTTTAGGGAGGGAATTCCAGAGCTTAGGGCCTTGGCAACTGGAGGCACGGCTGCCAATGGTGGAGAGATTAAAATCGGGGATACTGAAGAGTCCAGAATTGGTGGAGTGCAGATATCTCAGAGGGTTGTAGGGCTGCAGGAGATTACAGAGATAGGACAGCTTCCAATTGTTTCTTAAATGAATCCTGGCTTTTGTCTCCACTAGCCAATCCAGATGTCTATCCCATGTATTCATTGGGCATAAAATAGGAAAGAAAATCCATCAGAGGCATGGAAGTCAGTGAGGCCATGATTTGGACAAGGCTATTTGGGGCAAGCATGACTGTACCACAGCATTGTGCAGCTTCAGGAGAGGAGAAGAGTAATTTCAGAAGAAAAAAAAGCACTGAGACATGCTTAGTCTAACAGTTTGTAAATATGGAGATGTTGTTGAAGTTCAAGTAGTGAGCAAAGAGATCACCATGTTTATGGTTTCAGCAGCAAAGTGGTGGTGGATGTTGTTAAATATTTTGAGGGAGTATCTAGATCACCAAATATTGGATACCCTCCACTGATGGCCACCAAGAACTGGAGCTGCCCTGTGTGAAGTTGGAGGCACAAGCCTGGACTCGACTATTCTATGGACCAATGCATGGATGGTCATTGAGGTATCTAAAGTGCTATTTGAAGAAGAACAGGGAAGTTCTCCCAGGCCAATTTTTATCCCTCAATGAACCCTGCCAAAACAGATTATCTGGTCATTTATCTTACTGCTGTTTGTAGGATGCCATGTTATCCTACAGTACAACAGTGACGACACTTCAACAGTACTTCATCGGCATAAAAAACATTCCCAATATATTACTCACCCCAAATAAACATAAATCGCAAAAAGAAAACCAAAAACAACCAATCACACTTCCCTGACCGCCGCCGGGACAGCTCTGACCACCAGCTTTCTCGGATGGGTTGTCTACGGCGCGCTATATAAATGCAAGTCCTTTCTCTCTTCTTTCAAAATGGCATAGGTAAGATGAGTTCAGAACATTATTTTGTCAGTCCAGCAGGGTAAGCTAATGTAGATTTAAATCAGTGCCAAGGAAACTAAACTAGATCTTAGCAAAAACTGTCTTTGTTGAAAGACTGATAAATATTTAGGGCTGGATTTTCGGTTGAGGGATTTTAGAGGCGATAATGTCGGGCAGTGGATAAATGTAACACCGAGAAGCGGTTTGCGTTGGCAGCCACAAAATTCAGCAGCTGCGCCTTGACAGTGGAGTGGAGCGCTACGGAAAGCGTTCCATACTAATCTCAGGGCGCTGGGCCGGGTGAGCAACTGAATATCCTGTGCTAAACAGCCGGATTCATAGCGCCCTAAGAGAGGCCACCCTGGGAAAAAAAATCGGCATAAAAAACATTCCCAATATATTACTCACCCCAAATAAAGATAAATCGCAAAAAGAAATCCAAAAAAAACAATCACAATTCCCTGATCATCGCTCCGGGGACCAGGACGTGGCGGATTATGTCGCTGACCTGAGACACCTCGCGGGACCTTGTGATTTTGGAGCTGCGTTGGGGCAAATGCTGCGGGACTTCTTCGTGCTGGACATCAGCCACGAGGTCATTCTTCGAAAGCTGCTGGCTGCTGAAACCCTAGACCTGAGCAGGGCCATCGCGATCGCCCAGGCATGCATGGCCACGGGCGATAACACCAAACAGATATCTTCTCAACATCGAAGCTCACCGGCAAGTACTGTGCATAAAATGACGTCGCTAGCAGGCTGAACTGCATATGGCAGGGCCTATACGTCTGTGGCTCCAAGACCTGTGATGACTCAGAGTCCGCCATCGGGGGTGAAGGTGAATCCATTAGCAATGCGTTGGCCCTGCGGGGGTAATCATCGGGCCCATCAATGTCGATTCAAGCACCACGTGTGCAAAGGCTGCGCAATAATGGAGCACTTCTAGCGAATGTGCAAACGTGTTGCGACACATCACGTGGCAGAGAATGATCGATCCGGCGCGGATCACGGAGCACAGGCAACTCAACCTGAGGAAGAAGTGTATGGGGTACATACCTTCACCAACAAGAGCCCTCCTATAATGCTGATAATCAAATTAAATGGAGTTCCAGTATCCATGGAGTTGGACACGGGTGTGAGTCAGTCAATAATGAGCCAGAAGGCTTTCGAGAAACTGTGGGGCAATAAGGCACAAAGGCCCAAACTGAGCCCGATGAATGGAAAGCTGCGTACCTACACCAAAGAGCTCATACCAGTCATTGGAAGTGTGGCAGTGAAGGTATCGTATGATGGAGCTGTGCATGACCTATCATTGTGGATTGTTCCAGGCAAAGACCCAACGCTGTTCGGCAGAAGCTGGCTAGAAAAGATTAGATGGAATTGGAATGACATCAAAGCACTGTCTTCAGTGGATGACGCCTCCTGTGCTCAAGTGCTGAGCAAGTTTCCCTCGCTATTCGAACCAGGCATCGGCAACTTCACAGGCACCAAGATACAGATCCATCTAGGCCCTGATGCACAGCCCATCCATCACAAGGCTCGGGCGGTTCCATATATGATGAGGGAGAAAGTCAAGATCGAACTGGACAGACTCCAATATGAGGAATCATATCGCCAGTCGAGTTCAACGAGTGGGCCAGTCCAATTGTTCCGGTGTTGAAAAGCGATGACACGTTCAGAATCTGTGGAGACTACAAGGTAACAATTAACCGAGTCTCACTACAGGACCAGTACCCACTGCCCAAGGTGGATGACCTGTTTGCAACGTTAGCGGGGGAGAAGTCGTTCACCAAGTTGAACCTAACCTCCGCCTACATGACACAGGAGCTGGCTGAATCTTCGAAAAGACTAACATGCATCAACACATACAAAGAACTGTTTATATACCACAGCTGCCCTTTCGGGATTCGCTCGGCTGCAGCCATTTTCCAGAGAAACATGGAGAGTTTGCTGAAATCTGTTCCGCGCACCGTTGTGTTTCAAGACAACATCCTGATCATTGGTCGTGACACCATCGAACACCTACAACCTGGAAGAGGTTCTAAGTCGTCTAGACAGAGTGGGACTCAGGCTGAAACGCTCCAAGTGTGTTTTCCTGGCGCAAGAAGTTGAATTTTTGGGGAGAAAGATTGCAGCAGATGGCATCAGGCCCACGGGCTCAAAGACACTGGCCATCAAGAAGGCACCCAGACCACAGAATGTGACGGAGCTGCGTTCGTTCCTCAACTATTTCGTTAACTTTCTACCCGGGTTGAGCACGTTGTTAGAGCCTTTGCACATGTTGTTATAGCAAGCCAATGTATCGGGCAACCTCCAACCAGTTGCATACGCGTCTAGAAGTCTGTCTAAGGCTGAGAGAGCCTATAGTATGGTTGAGAAAGAGGCGTTAGCATGTGTATATGGGGTTAAGAAAATGCACCAATACCTATTTGGACTTCGGTTTGAGCTTGAAACTGACCACAAGCCGCTCATTTCGCTGTTTTCAGAGAGCAAAGGTATAAATACCAACGCTTCGTCCCACATCCAAAGATAGGCACCAACATTATCCGGCTATGACTATGTTATCCGCCACAGACCAGGCACTGAAAACTGTGCCGATGCTCTCAGCCGACTACCATTACCCACCATTGAAGTTGAAATGGCACAGCCCACAGACTTGCTACTGGTCATGGATGCTTTTGAAAGTGAAGGGTCACCCATCACGGCTCGCCAGATCAGGACCTGGACCAGCCAGGATCCTGTGCTATCATTAGTAAAGAGTTGCATCCTAAATAGGAACTGGTCGGCAGTTCCCAGGGAAATGCAAGATGAAATTAAACCATTTCACCGACGCAAAGATGAAATGTCCATCCAGTCGGATTGTCTCTTATGGGGTAATCGCATGGTTTTGCCAAAAAAGGCAGGGAAACATTTATATGCAACCTACACAGTACCCACCTAGGCATAGTCATGATGAAGGCAATTGCCAGGTCCCATGTTTGGTGGCCCGGCATTGACTCGAACTTGGAGTCATGCGTGCATCAGTGCAACACTTGCTCGCCACTGAGCAATGCACCAAGGGAGGCTCCACTGAGTCTGTGGTCATGGCCCTCCAAACCGTGGTCCAGGATCCACATGGATCCTGCCGGCCCCTTTCTAGGAAAGATGTTTTTAGTAGTAGTGGACGCTTACTCCAAATGGATTGAATGCGTAATCATGTCATCCAGCACGTCCACAGCCACCATTGAAAGCCTCCGGGCCGTGATCATCATGCATGGCTTGCCCAACGTCCTTGTCAGCGACAGTGGACCGTGTTTCACCAGCTCGGAATTCAACGAGTTTATGACCCACAATGACATCAAGCATGTCAGGTCTGCTCCGTTTAAGCCTGCGTCTAACGGTCAACCGGAGCGGGCAGTCCAAACAATCAAGCAGAGCGTGAAATGCGTGACGGACGGCTCTCTGCAGACCCGCTTGTCTCGCATTCTGCTCGGTTACCGGACGCAACCCCACTCGCTCACCGGGGTTCCCCCGGCAGAATTGTTAATGAAGAGAGCTCTCAAAATCAGTCTCTCCCTAGTCCACCCGGATCTTAATGATCACGCGGAAACCCAGTGACACCGGCAGAACATGTACCACGATCGCGCGGCTGTTTCACGTGACATTGATGTTAACGACCCTGTGTTTGTCCTGAATTACGGTCATGGTCCCAAGTGGGTTGCTGGCACTGTTTTGGCCAAGGAAGGGGATAGGGTGTTTATAATTAAACTGTTAAATGGCCAAATGTGCAGAAAGCATTTAGATCAGACCAAATTGTGATTTACTGACAACCAGGAACGACTTGAGGAAGACATCACCATCGACGATCCACCAACACACACCCAATCAGCAATCGACCTCGCTGTCAATCACGAGGATGAACCCATTGTTCCTGACAGTCCGGTCAGGCCTGCCGCGGTGCAGTGCAGCAATGGTCCAACCAACTCACACACGCCAGGGTTTGAACTTAGACAATCAACCAGGGAGCAAAGGGCTCCGGATCACCTCAACTTGTAAATAACTTGTACCAAAGACATTGGGGGGGAGTGATGTTATGTATGTTACTATGTAATACTTGCCACCAGAGGGCGCGACTGTTGGAGTCCTAATGGTCACCTGCACACATGTGCAGGGCCAGTATAAAAGGTTGGCTGCCATGTTGTTTAGGCACTCTGGAGTTGTAATAAAGAAGACTGAGGTCATGCTAAGTTTAACTCAGAGTACTCAGCCTCGTGGAGTTCTTGTATACCTAACAGTTTAAAGTTGCCAGCAAGCAACATTGTTCAACAGCTAAGCAGCACTGAGCCCACCCATGTCTGTTAAACTCAAGATTAACCTTTAAAGGGCACTTTTACCAAATCGCTTCCTGGCCTGTTCACAGCCATATTGGGAAATCGCTCAATACATGTTGCTGCTGGCTGGGAACGCATAATGACCCTATCTCTCTCTCTCCCGATTGTACATTTGGACCACCTTGAAAGAAAAAAGTTATGGGGGAAGAATTGCGTACCGATCTGGTTGGGGCGGTAAGAACTGCGAGGCGGGACTTCCTGCAACCAGACGCGGATGTCCAGCCCCAGCAGCTAAATTGGGCTTACCATCCCCGAGAGCAAGTGGAGCACAAAGTCTCGCACTCCACTTCCTCTCGTGTGCGGGACTGGGGACTGGGGCGCTAACCTTCGGGAAAGTTCCAGCGTTACGTGGAGTGGCGCGTATCACTGGCGGGCAGACAGGGCCCTCCTCTTCCATTAAAGGGTATGACACATTGTGTACTCTGCGTTGGGGAGAAGGGCCCACTGCTACACCACTTGGGAGCAGGGCACTGTGGCAGCAGCCTGGCAAAGAAGCGGAGTGCCAGGCTACAACATCGCGGCATAGACCCCGCAAAACGAAGATCGGCAGGAGCGGGGTGCTACCAGTTAACGCTGCTAAACTCCGCAAATGCCCCAGATTTCTCCCCTTATATTTCTATAGCTCTTAGAACATATCAAAGCAGTACTTTTGTTATGTAGGCTGATCTAGCAGCGATTTTGTATGCAGTCAGGATCCACAAATATCAATGAGATAAATGGTCAGTTATTCGGTTTTTGGTGGTGTTGGATGAGAGAGGAATATTAGCACCAGGAGAACACCCAGCTCTTCAAAAAGCATCGTAAGATCTTTAACATATTTTGGAATAGATTGAACATTTTTTTCTATTCATTCGTGGGATGTGGGCATCGCTGCCAAGGCCGGCATTTATTGCTCATTCATAATTGCCCCTTGAGAAGATGATGGTGAGCTGCTTTCTTGAACCGCTGCAGTCTGTGTGGTGAAGGTGCTCCCACAGTGCGGTTAGGGAGGTTGTTTCAAGATTTTGACACAGCGACAATGAAGGAATGGCAATATTCCAAGTTAGGATGGTGTACGACTTGGAGGTGATGGTGTTCCCATCTGCCTGCTGCCTTTGTCCTTCTAGGCGGGAGAGGTTGCAGGTTTGGTAGGCGCTACCGAAGAAGTATTGGCGAGTTGCTACAGTGCATCTTGTAGAAGGAGGGAATTTTAAAGTGGCGGATGGGATGTCAATCAAGTTGGCTGCTTTGTCCCGGATGGTGTCGAGCTTCTTGAGTGTTGTTGGAGCTGCACTCATCCAGGCGCTCTCCTGACTTGTGCCTTGTAGATGGTGGAAAGGCTTTGGGGAGTCAGGAGAAGAGACACTCGCCGCGAATACCCAGCCTCTGACCTGCTCTTGTAGTCATCGTATTTATGTGTCTGGTCCAGTTAAGTTTCTGGTCAATAGTGACCCTCAGGATGTTGATGGTGGGGTATTCAGTGAATGCCGTTGAATGTCAAGGGACGGTGGTTAGACTCCCACTTGTTGGAGATAGACATTGCCTGGCACTTCTGTGGCACGGATGTTACATGCCACTTATCAGTCCAAGCATGAATGACATCCAGGTCTTGTTGCATGCAGGCATGGACTGCTCCATTATCTGAGGAGTTTTGAATGGAACAGTGCAATCATCAGCGAACATCCCCATGTCTGACCTTATGATGGAGGGAAGGTCATTGATGAAGCAGCTGAAGGTGGTTGGGCCTAGGACACAGCCCTGAGGAATTCCTGCAGCGATGTCCTGGGGCTGAAATGATTGACCTCCAACAACCACAATCGTCCTCCTTTGTGCTGGGTATGACTCCAACCAGTGAAGAGCTTTCCCCTTGATTTCCTTGCACTACTATTTTAACTAGGGCTCCTTGATGCCACGCTCAGTCAAATGTTGCCTTGATGTCAAGAGCAGTTACTCTCACCTCACCTCTGGAATTCAGCTCTTTTGTCCATGTTTGGACCAAGGCTGTAATGAGGTCTGGAGCCCAGTGGTCCTGGCGGTACCCAGACTGAGCATCGGTGAGCAGGTTATTGGTAAGTGCCACTTGATAGCACTGTCGGCAACATGTTTCATCACTTTGCCGATGATTGAGAGTAGACAGATGGGATAGTAATTAGCCGAATTGAATTTGTCCTGCTTTTTGTAGACAGGAAATACCCTGGCAATTTTCCAAATTGTCAGGTAGATGCCAGTGTTATTGCTGTACTGGAACAGCTTGGCTAGAGGCACAACTCATTCTGGAGCACAAGTCTTCAGCACGACAGCTAGGATGTTGTAGGGGCCCATAGCCTTTGCTGTATCCAGTGCGCTCAGCCATTTCTTGATATCATGTGGAGTGAATCGAATTGGCTTCTGAGATGGTGGGGACCTCGGGAGGAGACCAAGATGGATCATCCACTCATCATTTCTGACTAAAAATGTTGGAAATGCTTCAGCCTTGTTTTTTACACTCAAGTGCTGGGCTACACCATCAGTCAAGATGGCGATGTTGATGAAGCCGCCTCCTCCATTAGTTATTTAATTGTCCACCATCAGTCACAAGTGGATGTGGCCTGACCCATCGCTCCCTCTTAGCCAACATCCATTCATTCATCTCAGAGACTTTAATAGCCAGCACACAATGTGGGGCTATGCAGACACCAACTATAATGGAGAAGCAATTGTACAGTGGGCTTCACTAGAGAATAAATTCCTCCTATTTGAAGCTAAAGTTCGAGGTAAATTTCATTTGCCAAGGTGGCAGAGAGAATATAACCAAGATCTACATTTCCTCTCTAAAGGCAGCAAAGGAAACCCAACCATCGCCTCCAGAACTGTTCCTAATGACTTCCCCAATAGTCAACACCAGCCCTCAATCATCAACACTGGCGTCGAAATTTCTACCATTACATCAACACCAGAAACACCATGGAAGTTCAGGAAAGCAGACCAGGAAACCTTCCAAAGCTCAGTTGACACCAACATGAGGTGGATTCCATGAAGCACCAATGCCTTCAACAGATTTATAGGAGTTATTAAAGCTGCGACAAAATGCAGGATACCTCGGAGTGGAGGAGGTGGCGGAGTTAGAAAGCGAGGCTCTCTACCAGGAGTATTCGCTGAACAAGAACCCAGCCACAGCCACCGCAATGCTGGATTCCTTGAACTCGGCGAGACATGAAAGGTGGAGGAGCCTTGTGGTGAAGACTAACTTCACTCACTCCAGCAGGAAAGCCTGGGCCCTGCTCCGTCAACGTGGTGAGACAAACCCCGCCTATAGACACAGGACGACCAGAAGGGCGGGCACCATTGCTTCCCACTTGATGCAAACATCAAAGGCTCTGCTGGACAAAGAATTCCAACACCAGGTGAAGCGACAGCTTTCAACAAACTTGATGGCGGCATCAAGATCGTCAACTGTGTCTGATCCATTCACCTCAGACATACTAAACGCAGCCCCATCAACAACCAAATCTGGAAAGCTGCTGGTCCAGACGGTGTTTACCCAGAATTCTTATAAGCACTGGGACCCAAAGCGAAGAGATAGTTGACCTCCTTCTTCTCCCAGGTCCAGGCAACCGGTAAAATTCCATCTATTTGGGGGGAGATTAAAATAATTACTCTCCTGAAGCAGGGGAAGAATGCTTGTGAAGCCTCCAGCTACTGGCTGATCTCCATACTTTGCACTTATTATAAAGTGCTGGAGAGGCCACTACTCCACAGACTAGGCCCCATCATTGAGCCAACCAGCCCTTAGGATAATCAGGCTTCCAGAGCAGCCATAACTGCAGCGAAGGGGTAGCTTTAACAATACACATCAAAGCAGGCATCCAACAGTAGCTCAAAACCGCCAGAGCACTGGTCGGCCTGTCAGCAGCACATGATTCTGTGAGTATGATTATGTCAGGCTGTTGCTTGACTAGTCTGTGTGCCATCTCTCCCAATGTTGGCACAAGTCCCCAGATGTTAGTGAGGAAGACTTTGCAGGGTCGACTGGGCTGGGTGTGCCTTTGTTATGTCCGGTGCCTAGGTCAATGACGGTTTTTTAAAAAATTATACTTTTTAGAAACTTGGTACAACTCAGTGGCTTTCTAGGCTTGCTGAGGGCAGTTAAGAGTCAACCACAGTGCTGTGGGTCTGGAGTCACACCCATATATAGATGGTAGATTTCCTTTCCTAAGGGACATTAGTGAACCAGATGTTTTTAGGTCAATCTGATAGCTTCATCACCATTACTGACCAAACTTTTTATTCCAGATTTATTATAACTAATTGAATTTAAATTCCCCAGCTGCCATGGTGGGATGTGAATTCATGTCTCGGGACCAGTAGTCCAGGCCTCTGGATTAGTAGTCCAGTAACATAACCACTATGCTACCATACCACTGTTATCTTGTTAAAGCAACCATTCAGTTGTCCTATTTGGTGTTAAGATCGCCAGAAACGTTTTAAAATTTCATTCATGGGATGTGGACATCGCTGGCAAGACCGGCATTTATTGCCCATCTCTAATTACCCTGGAGATGTTGGTGGTGAGCCGCCTTCTTGAACCGCTGCAGTCCGTGTGGTGAAGGTACTCCCACAGTGCGGTTAATGAGGGAGTTCCAGGATTTTGACCCAGCGACGATGAAGGAACGGCGATATATTCCCAAGTCAGGATGGTGTGTAACTTGGAGGGGAACTTGGAGGTAATGGTGCTCCTGTGCGCTGGCTGCCCTTGTCCTTCTAGGTGGTAGAGGTGGTGGGTTTGGGAAGGTGCTTGTTGGATTTGAGACAGACTCAAAAAGGATTAGGCTGCTTGCACCAAATTATTCTGGGTTTACTCAATGGCATAATTTCAGGTCTAGGTTCAGACGAATTCAAAGAGCAGACTGGTACGGGAATGGAAAAAATATGTATGTAGGACAACTTAAAAATAATGGGGGCGGGGGAGGGGGGGGTCAATCAAGGGTGTGTGTCACAGTTGGAGGACAGCTTTCTGTCTTTAAACACCTAAGCTTGGTCATACCTAACCACAGCTTCATGATTTATCTGGCCTTTAATGGATGGGCAATCATGACTGCTAGTGCCGCTCCGCACTCATGTCACTCATGGCATATGCCAGCAGCACCAACATGGAAATCCTCCCCATGAGGCCTCAGTTACAGATAACAGTTTTAATTAATGAAGTGATAATTCCACTTACACAGGAGCAATACTACGGATGCTGGAAATCTGAAATAAAACAGAAAATGCTGGAAATACTCAGCAGATCCGGCAGTGTCTGTGGCGGGAGAAACAGAGTTAATGGTTCAGGTCGATGACCTTTCATGACTTGTCGAGATTGATTGGCTGGAATTTTCCCGACCTCGGCGGCTCCAGTGCAGGTGGTGGCCATGGCGGGTCGCGACCCCGTTGCTGCCTCCATCCCCCTCCACACAACGACTTTATGCTAACAGGGCCTATTAAGCCCACCCTATGCGTTACCCAGCCCAGTTAAATGGTGCGAGTCTGGTGACGTCATTTATGATGCGTTTTCAGCCGGGATCTTTAAAGGGGTCATGGCCACATTAGATTTGATGGTCAATGTAAGATAGTGCTCGTGCTGTCTGTGTACTACAGCATTGGAGTGCTATAAACCCTTTGACAGAGGCAGACAGCTGCACCCAGGTTCTCCGATATACCACAGCATTGGAGTTTATGCTGGACCTGTCACAATATTATTGATGAAAGTAATTTAGTCAGCGAGAAATGCAGGAAAAAGCTGAAGGAGCTTTTCCGCATCTTCTATCCCATCCCATGATCACCCGACCCGCACCATGGAGGGCAAGCTGCCCCCGGTGATTGAGTGTAGGTCAAAGGTCCATGAGCTCCTCCTGGGGCAGAGGATCCAAAAGAACACCGCTACATATGCTTATGGAGAGAGTCACAGCACGCAGAAAGGTTCTCTTCCCTTCCCAAGGGTGGAAGAGACTGCCCAAAGAGACCAAAATAGCCTGGTTGCAGATTGCAGAGGAGGTCATCAGCAGGGATGTGGTCAGGAGGATCTGGGTGCAGTGCCAGAAATGTTTCAATGATCTCATTACATCAGGAAATGTGAATGCAAAGCCACACTCACTTTCATCCTGCTCTGCCTCTCATCACATCCCCTTCACTCTGCCTTCTCTATCCTACTCCTGCACATCCTTACACCAACATCATCATCATCATAGGCAGTCCCTCGGAATCGAGGAAGACTTGCTTCCACTCTTAGCATGAGTTCTTAGGTGGCTGAACAGTCCAATACGAGAACCACAATCTCTGTCACAGGTCGGACAGATAACCATTGAGGGAAAGGGTGGGCAGGGAGCCTGGTTTGCCGCACGCTCCTTCCGCTGCCTGCGCTTGATTTCTGCATGCTCTCAGCGGCGATACTCGAGGTGCTCAGCGCCCTCCCGGATGCACTTCCTCCACTTAGGGCGGTCTATGGCCAAGGTCTCCCAGGAGTCAGTGGGGATGTTGCACTTTATCAGGGAGGCTTTGAGGGTGTACTTGTAATGTTTCCTCTGCCCGCCTATGGCTCATTTGCCGTGGACGAGATCCGAGTAGAGCGCTTGCTTTGGGAGTCTAGTGTCTGGCATGTGAACTATGTGGCCTGCCCAGCGGAGCTGATCAAGTGTGGTCAGTGCTTCAATGCTGGGGATGTTGGCCTGGACGAGGACGCTAATGTCTGTGCGTCTGTCCTCCCAGGGGATTTGCAGGATCTTGCGGAGACATCGCTGGTGGTATTTCTCCAGTAACTTGAGGTGTGTACTGTACATGGTCCACGTCTCTAAGCCATACATACCTTGCACAGCCACACATCCTTCTCTCTCTATCTGCATTATCACATCCCCATCTAACTAGCCACCCCTCACACTCACCCTGATCCTACTGAATCATACCAAATAACAACACACAAGGAGGCCACTTGGCTTTGGCACCCCACTCCATTATAGTCTTCCTAGAACGATCTAACCCATCCATTCCTTACACTCATTCCATCACTCTCACTCAACCTTCTCTTCTTTCCATCCTTGCAGGAAAAGAGAGCCCACAGTAAGAGGGAGAGGGGGAGAACCGATGATGACCCTCCATCATTAGCAAACCTTACAACAGCAGTGGAGGCTGCTTTAGAAATACCTGGAGTGGCCGAGCAGCTGGAGGTGGGAGCCGGAGAGAGGGGGACACCTCAGCAACCCGGTGACAACCTGCATGCAGATGCTGAGCCTCGGGGCCATCCAGAAAAAGGATGATTTTGGAGGAGCAGCAAGAACATAAGAACATAAGAAATAGGAGCAGGAGTAGGCCAAATAGCCCCTCGAGCCTGCTCCGCCATTCAATAAGATTATGGCTGATCTGATCATGGACTCAGCTCCACTTCCCCGCCCGCTCCCCATAACCCCTTATTCCCTTATCGTTTAAGAAACTGTCTATTTCTGTCTTAAATTTATTCAATGTCCCAGCTTCCACAGCTCTCTGAGGCACCGAATTCCACAGATTTACAACCCTCTGAGAGAAGAAATTTCTCCTCATTTCAGTTTTAAATGGGCGGCCCCTTATTCTAAGATCATGCCCTCTCGTTCTAGTCTCCCCCATCAGTGGAAACATCCTCTCTGCATCCACCTTGTCAAGCCCCCTCATAATCTTATACATTTCGATAAGATCACCTCTCATTCTTCTGAATTCAAATGAGCAGAGGCCCAACCTACTCAACCTTTCCTCATAAGTCAACCCCTTCATCCCCGGAATCAACCTAGTGAACCTTCTCTGAACTGCCTCCAAAGCAAGTATATCCTTTCGTAAATATGGAAACCAAAACTGCACCCAGTATTCCAGGTGTGGCCTCACCAATGTCTTGTATAGCTGTAGCAAGACTTCCCTGCTTTTATACTCCATCCCCTTTGCAATAAAGGCCAAGATACCATTGGCCTTCCTGATCACTTACTGTACCTGCATACTATCCTCTTGTGTTTCATGCACAAGTACCCCCAGGTCCCGTTGTACTGTGGCACTTTGCAATCTTTCGCCATTTAAACAATAACTTGCTCTTTGATTTTTTTTTCTGCCAAAATGCATGATCTCACACGTTCCGACATTATACTCCATCTGCCAAATTTTTCCCACTCGCTTAGCCTGTCTATGCCTTTTTGCAGATTTTTTGTGTCCTCCTCACACATTGCTTTTCCTCCCATCTTTGTATCATCAGCAAACTTGGCTACGTTACACTCAGTCCCTTCTTCCAAGTCGTTAATATAGATTGTAAATAGTTGGGGCTCCAGCACTGATCCCTGCGACACCCCACTAGTTGCTGGTTGCCAACCAGAGAATGAACCATTTATCCCGACTCTCTGTTCTCTGTTAGTTAACCAATCCTCTATCGATGCTAATATATTACCCCCAACCCCGTGAACTTTTATCTTGTGCAGTAACCTTTTACGTGGCACCTTGTCAAATGCCTTCTGCAGGAGGCTCTGACAGGTTTTGCGAGCAACGATGTCGGCAAATGTTCAGAGAATGGAGGAGTCCATCTCCAACATGAGCACCATGGTGTCCCAGGCGATGGCGACTGTAGGCTCCTTCATGGATCAGATGGTCATCTACATGGAGCATGAAATGCGCCACTCACAGAAGCACAATGTCTCTATGGAGCGTAGCTGGTTATCTATGGCGGATAGATAGCTATGTATGGAGAATAGATGGCAGAGGCTCATACATCTCCTCTCTAGGAGGGATGTCAGCATAGACATGGGTCCTCATGGCAGCAGGGAAGTGAGGAGGCTGCCTCTACCTCTGCTGAAGCCACAGGGGTAGCACCTCCTAGAAGCACGTGGAAGAAAAAGATGACACACAGGTAGATTCATAAGGGTAGCCACTTGAATGTTTAATCCAATATTTACATAAGGTTTCCGTTAATGTGCTGTCAAACATAAAAATCTTTATTTTCACCACTTTCCTGCCTTGGACACATTTGTGTGCACCTTTGGAAGTGGCTTAGTGAGTTGCAGTTAACGGTGAGACATAACGGTACCTCCAGCAATTGTGGTTAGTGTGAAAGGAACGGCTTGGACATTGTAGGGATGCTTTATGGTGTTGGTGTGGGGTGGTGCCAACCTGGTGCATCATGTGGCAGCCAGGTGGGTGTACAGCATCAAGTTAAGTTAATCTGGCCATGATGAAGTCATCCTTGGCCTCCTGGGCAGCAATGTGCTCGGGGGCCCTCTGTCCTGTGCAGCATCAGGTTATTTCAGAGAAGGTTGGTGGTGTTGTTGTTGGTGCTGCTGGTGCCGGTGGTCGGCTTCTGAGGAACAAGGTGAGACAGTATAAACAGCACCCATGTTGATGGAATAGGTGTCAGGTGAAGTAGAGATGACAGAAGCAATCTGTCAATGGTGAGAGAGTTCTTCCAGTGAGGTGACACTGGATGGTGACTTTTCTGGAAAGACTTGCAGCCTGCAGAAAACTCAATCTGTGCTGGGAGCGCAGTGAGCAACAGCTTCTGCGTGAGGAAAGTGATCAGCTGTCAGGTGGGTGCTTTTACTGTATATTTGATGCCGTCAACTAATCAGCTGGGGCAATGGCCACTCAGCTCCCGCCTCAGCTCGACAGACGTGGTTCCCGAGCTGCATGAATACCGTGGACATGCAGGAAAATTTGAAATGTAGTGGGGGAGAAAGGCTCTTAAGCATCTGAAAACAAGCTTATAATGAGTTAAATTAGGTCGCCCGTCTCTGCTGGTCAGGTCACTGCCACACCGGCAATCTCGCCCGAGGGAAAGGCACATGGAGGCGGAATGACAGCCGATTCCCAACCCACTCCCAAAAATCTCAACTTTCCCACCCGACCCGCCTCTGATCATATCCGGAAAATTCCCCGGAAAATTCTGGCCAACAGCTGGTAAGATGGGCGATGTACGAACAACGTACTTTCCACTTTTTGCAAGTGGAGGAAAGCCATCTACAGTTAAAGCGTTAAGCCATCCAGTTGTGTATCGCAGAGTATTTATAGTACTGAAACAGGTCATTTGGCCCAAAATGTCTATGCCGGTGTTTATGCTCCACATAAGTCTCCTCCCACCTTATTTCATCTCACTTTGTTGACACATCCAGCTATTCCTTTCTCCCTCATGTGTTTATCTAGTTCCCCTTGAATGCATCGACACTATTCGCCTCAACCACTGCGAGTTCCACATTCTAACCACTCTCCGAGATTTAAAAAGAAAATTTCTGAAATAAAAATAGAAAATTGCCAGAAATACCACAGTAGGTCAACCGACATCTGAAAGAACAATAAAAGGTTAGTTTTTGGGTGGGGCCCCTTCATCGGAAGTCAAAACATTCACTATGTGTGGCCAATTTACCTGCAGTATATTTGTGGCAATTTTCTCTAATTATTTCAATTGTTTGCCCGATGGAATCATGCAAATAAACCAGTTTAATTTCTGGAAGCAAGCCACAATATGACTCTAATTGTCGTGTGAATCTGGTGCCTGCCGCCTATTGTTCTCTTCCGCCTGTGATGTCACGCTCGTTATCCTCTGTTGCTGATGGCTTGCTTTGTGGTCTCATCACCAGCTATCACTGGACAAAAAAAGTGAAGCAGATTGAATATATTTTACAAACGAGTATTAGAAACATAGAAACATAGAAACATAGAAAATAGGTGCAGGAGTAGGCCATTCGGCCCTTCTAGCCTGCACCGCCATTCAATGAGTTCATGGCTGAACATGAAACTTCAGTACCCCATTCCTGCTTTCTCGCCATACCCCTTGATCCCCCTAGCAGTAAGGACCTCATCTAACTCCTTTTTGAATATATTTAGTGAATTGGCCTCAACAACTTTCTGTGGTAGAGAATTCCACAGGTTCACCACTCTCTGGGTGAAGAAGTTCCTCCGCATCTCGGTCCTAAATGGCTTACCTCTTATCCTTAGACTGTGACCCCTGGTTCTGGACTTCCCCAACATTGGGAACATTCTTCCTGCATCTAACCTGTCTAACCCCGTCAGAATTTTATATGTTTCTATGAGGTCCCCTCTCATTCTTCTGAACTCCAGTGAATACAAGCCCAGTTGATCCAGTCTTTCTTGATAGGTCAGTCCCGCCATCCCGGGAATCAGTCTGGTGAACCTTCGCTGCACTCCCTCAATAGCAAGAATGTCCTTCCTCAGGTTAGGAGACCAAAACTGTACACAATACTCCAGGTGTGGCCTCACCAATGCCCTGTACAACTGTAGCAACACCTCCCTGCCCCTGTACTCAAATCCCCTTGCTATGAAGGCCAACATGCCATTTGCTTTCTTAACCGCCTGCTGCACCTGCATGCCAACCTTCAATGACTGATGTACCATGACACCCAGGTCTCTTTGCACCTCCCCTTTTCCTAATCTGTCACCATTCAGATAATAGTCTGTCTCTCTGTTTTTACCACCAAAGTGGATAACCTCACATTTATCCACATTATACTTCATCTGCCATGCATTTGCCCACTCACCTAACCTATCCAAGTCGCTCTGCAGCCTCACAGCATCCTCCTCGCAGCTCACACTGCCACCCAACTTAGTGTCATCCGCAAATTTGGAGATACTACATTTAATCCCCTCATCTAAATCATTAATGTACAGTGTAAACAGCTGGGGCCCCAGCACAGAACCTTGCGGTACCCCACTAGTCACTGCCTGCCATTCTGAAAAGTACCCATTTACTCCTACTCTTTGCTTCCTGTCTGACAACCAGTCCTCAATCCATGTCAGTACACTACCCCCAATCCCATGTGCTCTAACTTTGCACATCAATCTCTTGTGTGGGACCTTGTCGAACGCCTTCTGAAAGTCCAAATATACCACATCAACTGGTTCTCCCTTATCCACTCTACTGGAAACATCCTCAAAAAATTCCAGAAGATTTGTCAAGCATGATTTCCCTTTCACAAATCCATGCTGACTTGGACCTATCATGTCACCTCTTTCCAAATGCACTGCTATGACATCCTTAATAATTGATTCCATCATTTTACCCACTACCGATGTCAGGCTGACCGATCTATAATTCCCTGTTTTCTCTCTCCCTCCTTTTTTAAAAAGTGGGGTTACATTGGCTACCCTCCACTCCATAGGAACTGATCCAGAGTCAATGGAATGTTGGAAAATGACTGTCAACGCATCCACTATTTCCAAGGCCACCTCCTTAAGTACTCTGGGATGCAGTCCATCAGGCCCTGGGGATTTATCGGCCTTCAATCCCATCAATTTCCCCAACACAATTTCCCGGCTAATAAGGATTTCCCTCAGTTCCTCCTCCTTACTAGACCCCCCGACCCCTTTTATAACCGGAAGGTTGTTCGTGTCCTCCTTCGTGAATACCGAACCAAAGTACTTGTTCAATTGGTCCGCCATTTCTTTGTTCCCCGTTATGACTTCCCCTGATTCTGACTGCAGGGGACCTACGTTTGCCTTTACTAACCTTTTTCTCTTTACATATCTATAGAAACTTTTGCAATCCGTCTTAATGTTCCCTGCAAGCTTCTTCTCATACTCCATTTTCCCTGCCCTAATCAAACCCTTTGTCCTCCTCTGCTGAGTTCTAAATTTCTCCCAGTCCCCAGGTTCGCTGCTATTTCTGGCCAATTTGTATGCCACTTCCTTGGCTTTAATACTATCCCTGATTTCCCTTGATAGCCACGGTTGAGCCACCTTCCCTTTTTTATTTCTATGCCAGACAGGAATGTACAATTGTTGTAGTTCATCCATGCGGTCTCTAAATGTCTGCCATTGCCCATCCACAGTCAACCCCTTAAGTATCATTCGCCAATCCATCTCAGCCAATTCACGCCTCATACCTTCAAAGTTAGCCTTCTTTAAGTTCTGGACCATGGTCTCTGAATTAACTGTTTCATTCTCCATCCTAATGCAGAATTCCACCATATTATGGTCACTCTTCCCCAAGGGGCCTCGCACAACGAGATTGCTAATTAATCCTTTCTCATTACATAACACCCAGTCTAAGATGGCCTCCCCCCTAGTTGGTTCCTCGACATATTGGTCTAAAAAACCATCCCTTATGCACTCCAGAAAATCCTCCTCCACCGTATTGCTTCCAGTTTGGTTAGCCCAATCAATGTGCATATTAAAGTCACCCATTATAACTGCTGCACCTTTATTGCACGCACCCCTAATTTCCTGTTTGATGCCCTCCCCAACATCACTACTACTGTTTGGAGGTCTGTACACAACTCCCACTAACGTTTTTTGCCCTTTGGTGTTCTGCAGCTCTACCCATATAGATTCAGGACTGGTTAAGTGCAGGAATCTCCATTTGGGGTTCCTGTTTTTTAATACAGTCCCACTCTTACCTTCAACATTGCTACAATACCATTCATCAGATCAGATCGCCAGGTGGATATCCTCAAATAGGCTATTCAGTCCATCTTATCTCACTCATCCGGAAACCCCTATAGTCCTGCATCACAGCATCCAACAGTCTCTTAAATGATTCTATGGTTAATGCCTCTCATTCTTTGTCCAGTCCAGTTCACATGTTGAACACGCTTTGCATGAAAGCAGCTAATTTTTTGTAACATCCTTTTCTTTATTGATGTAATGCATCACTGGCAGTATTACCATAAACATCTGGCTGATATTTTTGACTAACAGGACATCAAATGATGTGTGCGAAGCAGCAAAGAAGGCTACCTTGATAGGGGAATGGTGGGTTTTAACTTGTCTCGGTTGGTAGCACCGATGCTGCTGGCACAGAAGATTGAGTGCCTAATCTAGGTTAGCTTCCCAGTGCAGTACTGCAGGAGTGCTGTTTTGTCAGAGGTGTTGTCTCTCAAATGAGATATTAAACTGAGATTTTGTCTTCCTGTTCAGGCAGATGTTAGACACTATTTGAACAACAAAGAGTTTTCCTCGTGTCTGTGCCAACATTCCACCCTCAGCCAACACCATCAAAACAAATGACTGGTCAACCATCTCATTACTGTTTGTGAGTTGGAGGAACGCCTTTAAAGAAGTGAAATGTCTCAAGGTGCTTCACAGGAGTAATTATCAGACAAAAATTTGACAACGACCCACATAAGGAGATATTCGGATAGATAACCAAAAGCTTGGACAAAGAGATAGGTTTTAAGGAGTGTCTTAAAGGAGGAGCGAGAGGTAGAGAAGTAGGAAGCTTTAAGGACTAAATTCCTGAGGTTAGGGCCTAGAAACTGAAGGCGTGACTGCTAATAGTCGAGCGGTTAAAATCAGGGATGTGCAAAAGCCAATATAAGTCAGCAAGCAGAGGTATGATAGGTGAGCGGGACTTTGTGTGGGTCAGGATATGTTGGATGAGCTAAGTTTATGGGGAGTGGAAGAGTGGAAGCCGGCCAGGAGAGTATTGGAAAAGTCTAGTCTGGAGATGACAAAGGCACAGATAAGGGCTGGAGTAACAGAGTGTTCTGAGGCGTGGGTAGAGTGTTCTGAGGCATGGGTAGAGTGTTCTGAGGCATGGGTAGAGACGGGCAATACTACAGAGGTGGAAGCATGTGGCCTTTATGATCGAGAGGAGATAGGGTCGGAAGCTCAGATCGAGGTCAAATTGAACGCTAAGATTTCAAACAGTCAGCTTCAACCCGAGACAGTGGCCAGGGAAGGTAACCTTGCCATCGATGTTACGGAGTTTGTGGTGGAGATTGGGGGTGAGGGTGTGAAGACGATGGTTTTGGTCCTTCCAATGTTTAACTGAAATATATAAAGGGTTTAAAATGGTCACTTACACCATTTATTTATGGTTTCCAATACTCTTCCACCAGTTACCAAAGAGATGTTACTGATGCTGAATTGCTGATGTATTTGCTTGCATAGTAACAGTCATTGCATTTCAAAAGTAATTTGTGTGAAGCTCTTAATTCAACACGATAAAGCATTATACAAAAGGAAGTACTGTTTAGAAAATACAGGTGTAAACTCTTTGAAATATAGGCTCAGAAATAGTGTTGCTCAATGTTCTTACAATTATAAGTCCTGGAGCCCTTCTTTGGCTTATTGGCAAATGCACCTTGTGAATGATGTTAGCCAAACAGATCAGGAAGGCCCCAGATCCAATCACTGCTCAGTGCTGAGTAGGCTAATTGTATCTGGGTCAGATGTGGTGTTGCCCTGATTGGTCTGTGTCCCCCTGGGGTTAGTGAAGGGGAAATCAACTAGGGTATCGGTCCTGGTCATTATTCACTAACTCACACTGAAAAGTGTCTCTGTGTCGACAGAGATAAGGACGAGATTGTGCACAGTTGCTAGGATCACAAGGTAGGTTCAGGTGAAGAAA
This sequence comes from Pristiophorus japonicus, assembly GCF_044704955.1. Lineage (NCBI taxonomy): Eukaryota > Metazoa > Chordata > Chondrichthyes > Pristiophoridae > Pristiophorus > Pristiophorus japonicus. The sequence goes on from NC_091997.1 coordinate 462,889, forward strand.
TCCCTTCAGCCTATTTGATCCCATGCTTCCAAAAAGCCAACCCTACCATCTTCCCATGACAGTATCTGGCAGATTCTTATACAAGACCAGTGTCCTGGTCTCAACCACCCTTGCTGGGAATCCATTCTAACCTCTGTGATGGTTGGAAATCCCACCAAATCCCACTGTCTTTGTTCACGCATTACAATTCATGATGTGGGTGAGGTACCAGGGAGTTGGGAGTTACTGGTGCCTCTGGCATCAAAGATGAACGTGACTCATTACCTTCAGCTGAGAAGGGATGAGCAAGGTAAAGCTGTGCCAAAACATGAGTAACTTGTAATAGTTGTTTCTGGCACTCAGCAGAAACTTGCAACTTGAAATAAGGTCTAGTTTAGCACGGTATCTAACTCAGAGCCTCGAACGGTCAAGCCTCCACTACTTTCCTCGGATTTTAGTGTTGTGTCACACTCTTGCCCTTCAAGTCTACTGCTGATAAAAGAACAAGCCGCCATGTTTTACATTACATTCAAAGGAAAGTCACTGTGTTTCCACAGACATGTCGTACAAGCAAATGCACCAAAGTATTCGATCTTGTGTTCGGATAAACGTATCCTTTGTGAGTCTTAAAGCTGACAGCCGAAACACAGACAGAGGTTAAGTCACTCTGCCAATAGTGTCACCCGCTGTGGTGAGGAACAATGGAGAAATTACATACTGTCTGTGGCTTGACATGAAGGAGGCAACGGTAAAAACCAGTGTGACACCCACTGATCTGCCAGCGAGTCTTTTAATGCTTACACATACATCTCTATCATTTAAAGCAGCAGGGTTTGCACCGACAGCTTTATACGCATCTAAAAAGTCAGTGGTGTAAACGACATTGGCCCAGATTTTGCTGGAGTGAGGCATCTCGTGGTGTCCCTTGGTTCAACTTTACCCCTCACCCTTCAGCAGAAATGTTTTTGCACTGCAAACTGCTGGAAGTACGAGCTGATAACGGTGACACAAAGGCAACAGAGCATCTTCGACCTTTGTGGATGATGGGACCAACAGTGTAGCTCCTTAACCAATGAGATTCGAGGACAGAGAAAGAAACCGCGGAATTGCGGATAAAGAAATAGCGTGAATTAGAGCCAAATTGGATACAGCAAGAGAAATAGGGAGGGAAAGAAAGGTTCAGAGAGAAAGAAAAAAGGGATAAAAAGGAAAAGTAAGAGAAGAATTAACATTTTAGATTTATCTCTAAGAACAATTTACTACCTGCAGGAATGAGACTTCACAATTTCAATTCTATCCTTTCTGGGCCTCTGAGGTTGACTGGCACAGCAGGGACATAAATCTCGTCATTAAAAGGGTTCTTAAGCTGTTAAGTACTAGCCATAACTTTCTGCAGTGAGTTTAATTCGCATTTACTACGCAAATGCAGCAATTGCTTGAAACTCTCGGGGATGTTGAGGGTGAGCTGCTGTTTTCATGAGGCTAAAGGTGCAATGGTGCACTTCTTGATTCACAACACACGTCACCACAAATTGCTGGCCTATTTACACACTAATAGTGGCATGCGCATTAAACTCACCATTATTTTCCCAATAAATTCTGGTCCAATATGTTATGTATAGTAGCTTGAGCAATAGTGCAACTCCAATGGTGCAATAACAGCACCAGAATTCTATGCAATTGTCAAAACAGTTGGTCCTGGGAAGTACTGCCACCGAGCACAGTTGATGACATTTTGGTTGCATTAGAGAAAATGGGTGGTGTTATGTATGCAACACCTTGTAACCAGCATTCTACTGCCACCAGAGGGCGCGTCTGTTGGAGTCGCAAGAGATCCCAGCATCCCTTGGGAGCACTGCATATAAGCAGGCCTCCCATGCTGTGCCAGCACTCTGAAGTCAGAATAAAGAGACTAAGGTCACACTTACTCAAGTCTACAATACTCAGTCACATTGCTTTATTTGAGACATAACAACTGGCGACGAGTAATAAATAACGAACCATCACGCAAAAATGCAAAGAACTGTTGATATCCTGGAGAAATTCTCAGAAGGTGACAATTGGGAGGCCTTCGTGGAGCAACTCGACCAATACTTCGTGGCCAATGAGCTGGAAGGGAATGAGAATGCTGCCAAACGAATGGCAATCCTCCTCACCGTCTGCGGGGCAACAACCTATGGCCTCAGGAAGAATCTTCTTGCTCCAGTGAAATCAACAACCAAATCGTATGAAGAACTGTGTACGCTGGTCCGGGAGCACCTAAATATGAAGGAGAGCGTTCTGATGGCAAGGTATCGGTTTTATACATGTCAACGGTCTGAAGGCCAGGAAGTGGCGAGCTATATTACTGAACTAAGGCGCCTTGCAGGACATTGCAAATTCGGTGGATTCCTGCAGCAAATGCTAAGAGACTTTTTTGTGCTTGGCATTGGCCATGAGGTTATCCTTCACAAACTATTGATTGTTATAACACCGAACCTGAACAAAGCCATAACAATAGTCCAGGCATTTATATCCACCAGCGATAAAACCAAACTAATTTCACAACATAAAGATGTTTCGGCAAATACTGTACACAAAGTAACATCGTTTTCAGGCAGGAATGCATATGGCAGAACGTACACTCCTGCAGCTGCATGACCTCAAATGACTCAGAGTCCGCCGTCAAGTGTGAATGCGAGGCAATTAACACCTTGTTGGTGCTGCGGAGGTGATAATTGAACCCATCAATGCTGCTTCAAACACGATGCGTGCAAAGGCTGTGGAACAATGGGACACCTCCAGCGAATGTGCAGACGAGCTGCAAACCCTGCAAACCACCAAGTTGCAGAGGAAGACCGATCCATGGCGGATCAAACTGAACTAGAGACTCGAACCGAGAAGGCAGAAGTGTATGGGGTAAAAACCTTCACCATGAAATGTCCACCGATCATGTTAAAAGTTGAACTGAACGGAATTCCAGTATCCATGGAACTGGACACGGGTGCGAGTCAGTCCATAATGAGCAAAAAGGCCTTCGAGAGGCTGTGGTGCAACAAGGCACAAAGGCCCAGGCTGAGCCCTATTCATACCAAGTTGAGAACTTACACTAATAAGCTGATTGGCAGTGCAGCAGTAAAAGTCTCCTGTGATGAAGCGGTGCATGAACTCCCACTATGGATTGTGCCAGGAGATGGCCCCACACTGTTCGGCAGAAGCTGGCTGGGAAAAATCCGCTGGAACTGGGATGACATCCGAGCGCTTTTGTCCGTCGATGACGCCTCATGTGCCCAGACTTTGAGCAAGTTCCTGTCGTTCTTTGAGCCAGGCATCGGAAATTTCTCTGGGGCGAAGGTGCAGATCCACTTGGTCCCCGGTACACAACTCATTCACCACAAGGCAAGTGCGGTGCCATACATGATGCAAGAGAAACTGGAGATCGAGCTGGACAGGCTGCAATGAGAGGGCATCATCGTGCCGGTTGAGTTCAACGAGTGGGCCAGTCTGATTGTTCCGGTTCTCAAGGGCGATGGCACGGTCAGAATTTGTGGGGACTATAAAGTAAGGATTAACCGTTTTTCGCTGCAGGACCAGTACCCGCTACCCAAGGCAGACGACCTATTTGCGACACTGGCAGGAGGGAAGACGTTCACCAAGTTGGACCTGACCTCGGCCTACATGACGCAGGAGCTGCCGGAATCGTCGAAGGCCTCACCTGCATCAACATGCACAAAGGTCTGTTTAACTACAATAGATGCCCGTTTGGGATTCGATCGGCCGCGGCTATTTTTCAAAGGAATATGGAGAGTCTGCTAAATTCGGTTCCACGCGCCGTGGTTTTTCAGGACGACATATTGATCACATATTTGGACACCATCGAACACTTGCAGAACCTGGAAGAGGTTCTAAGTCAGCTAGATCGTGTGATACTCAGGTTGAAACGCACAAAGTGTGTTTTCCTGGCGCCAGAGGTTGAGTTCTTAGGGAGAAGAATCGCGGCAGACGGCATCAGACCCACCGACGCCAAGGCGGAGGCCATCAAGAACGCGCCGAGACCACAGAACATGACGGAGCTGCGGTCGTTCCTGGGACTCCTCAATTATTTTGGTAATTTCCTACCCGGGTTAAGCACCTTGCTAGAACCTCTACATGTGTTGCTACGCAAGGGAGATGACTGGGTATGGGGTAAGTCACAAGAGACTGTTTTTGTGAAAGCCAGAAATCTGTTATGTTCCAACAAACTGCTTGTTCTGTATGATATAAAAGGGGTCGGAGGGTCTAGTAAGGAGGAGGAACTGAGGGAAATCCTTATTCGTCGGGAAATTGTGTTGGGGAAATTGATGGGATTGAATCCCCAGGGCCTGATGGACTGCATCCCAGAGTACTTAAGGAGGTGGCCTTGGAAATAGTGGATGCATTGACAGTCATTTTCAAACATTCCATTGACTCTGGATCAGTTCCTATGGAGTGGAGGGTAGCCAATGTAACCCCACTTTTTAAAAAAGGAGGGAGAGAGATAACAGGGAATTATAGACCGGTCAGCCTGACATCGGTAGTGGGTAAAATGATGGAATCAATTATTAAGGATGTCATAGCAGTGCATTTGGAAAGAGGTGATATGATAGGTCCAAGTCAGCATGGATTTGTGAAAGGGAAATCATGCTTGACAAATCTTCTGGAATTTTTTGAGGATGTTTCCAGTAGAGTAGACAAGGGAGAACCAGTTGATGTGGTATATTTGGACTTTCAGAAGGCTTTCGACAAGGTCCCACACAAGAGATTAATGTGCAAAGTAAAAGCACATGGGATTGGGGGTAGTGTGCTGACATGGATTGAGAACTGGTTGTCAGACAGGAAGCAAAGAGTAGGAGTAAATGGGGACTTTTCAGAATGGCAGGCAGTGACTAGTGGGGTACCGCAAGGTTCTGTGCTGGGGCCCCAGCTGTTTACACTGTACATTAATGATTTAGACGAGGGGATTAAATGTAGTATCTCCAAATTTGCGGATGACACTAAGTTGGGTGGCAGTGTGAGCTGCGAGGAGGATGCTATGAGGCTGCAGAGCGACTTGGATAGGTTAGGTGAGTGGGCAAATGCATGGCAGATGAAGTATAATGTGGATAAATGTGAGGTTATCCACTTTGGTGGTAAAAACAGAGAGACAGACTATTATCTGAATGGTGACAGATTAGGAAAAGGGGAGGTGCAACGAGACCTGGGTGTCATGGTACATCAGTCATTGAAGGTTGGCATGCAGGTACAGCAGACGGTTAAGAAAGCAAATGGCATGTTGGCCTTCATAGCGAGGGGATTTGAGTACAGGGGCAGGGAGGTGTTGCTACAGTTGTACAGGGCATTGGTGAGGCCAGACCTGGAGTATTGTGTACAATTTTGGTCTCCTAACCTGAGGAAGGACATTCTTGCTATTGAGGGAGTGCAGCGAAGGTTCACCAGACTGATTCCCGGGATGGCGGGACTGACCTATCAAGAAAGACTGGATCAACTGGGCTTGTATTCACTGGAGTTCAGAAGAATGAGAGGGGACCTCATAGAAACGTTTAAAATTCTGACGGGGTTAGACAGGTTAGATGCAGGAAGAATGTTCCCAATGTTGGGGAAGTCCAGAACTAGGGGACACAGTCTAAGGATAAGGGGTAAGCCATTTAGGACCGAGATGAGGAGGAATTTCTTCACCCAGAGAGTGGTGAACCTGTGGAATTCTCTACCACAGAAAGTTGTTGAGGCCAATTCACTAAATATATTCAAAAAGGAGTTAGATGAAGTCCTTACTACTAGGGGGATCAAGGGGTATGGCGAGAAAGCAGGGATGGGGTACTGAAGTTGCTTGTTCAGCCATGAACTCATTGAATGGCGGTGCAGGCTGGAAGGGTGAATGGCCTACTCCTGCACCTATTTTCTATGTTTCTATGTTTCTATGACCCATGTAAACGTTTAGTGCTAGCTTGCGATGCATCTTCATACAGGGTCGGGTGTGTGTTACAACAAGCTAACGAATCGGGAACATAGCAACCGGTCACTTATGCGTCCAGGAGTTTGTCCAAGACCAAAAGGGCCCACAGCATGATTGAAAAGGACGCTCTGGCATGCGTTTACGGGGTAAAAAAAATGTACCAGTATCTGTTTGGGCTTAAGTTCGATTTAGAAACTGACCATAAGCCGCTCATATCCCTATTCTCAGAGAACAAAGGTATTAATGCTTCTGCTCGCATCCAAAGATGGGCGCTCACGCTGTCTGCATATAACTATGTAATTCGCCACAGACCAGGCACAGAGAACTGCACTGATGCTCTCAGTCGGCTACCATTGCCCACCACCGGGGTGGAAATAGCGCAGACTGCAGACTTGCTCATGGTGATGGATGCGTTTGAAAACGAAAAGTGATCCGTTACGACCCGCTAGATCAGGACATGGGCCAGCCAGAATCCTTTATTGTCCCTTGTAAAAAACTGTGTCCTCCATGGGAGCTGGTCCAGCTTCCCAGCGGAGATGCATGAAGGGATCAAGCCGTTCCAGCGGCGCAAAGACAAAATGTCCATACACGCGGATTGCCTTTTGTGGGGTAATTGCGTGGTTTTGTCTAAGAAAGGCAGGGAAATGTTCATACCCAACCTACACAGTACCCACCGAGGCATAGTGATGATGAAAGCTATAGCCAGTTTCCATGTGTGGTGGCCCGGCATCGATTCAGATTTGGAGTCTTGCGTGCGCCAATGCAACACTTGCTCTCAACTGAGCAATGCACCCAGGGAGGCACTGCTAAGTTTGTGGTCATGGCCCTTCAAACCATGGTCTAGGATCCACGTTGACTTCGCTGGCCCGTTTCTAGGCAAAATGTTTTTGGTTGTTGTGGATGCTTATTCAAAATGGATTGAGTATGTAATAATGTTCACTGCCATCATCGAAAGCCTACGAGCCATGTTTGCCACGCACCGCCTGCCTGATGACCTTGTCAGTGACAATGGGCCGTGCTTCACCAGCGCTGAATTCAAGGAATTCATGACCTGCAATGGGATCAAGGACATCACATCTGCCCCGTTCAAGCCCGCATCTAACGGCCAGGCAGAATGGGCAGTCCAAACCATCAAGCAAAGCTTGAAACACATGTCGGAAGGCTCCCTGCAGATCCCAGCATCCCTTGGGAGCACTGCATATAAGCAGGCCTCCCATGCTGTGCCAGCACTCTGGAGTCAGAATAAAGAGACTAAGGTCACACTTACTCCAGTCTACAGTACTCAGTCACATTGCTTTATTTGAGACATAACAGGTGGGTTCTTGATTCAACAAGGAGTAGAAATGATGAAGAAGCAAACACAGCAATTTGCCAAAGCTTCTTTGACAGCCCCTCCCAAACTCGTGACCTCTACCGCCCAGAAGGACAAGGGCAGCAGGTCATGGGAACACCACCAACTCCAAGTCACACACCATCCTGACTTGGAAATATATTGCTGTTCCTTCATCGTTGCTGGTCCAAAATCCTAGCACTCTCTCCCAAACAGCACTGTGGGAGTACCTTCACCATACGGGCTGCAGCGGTTCAAGAAGGTGGATCACCACCACTTGCTCACGGGCAATTAGGAATGGTCTATGCAGGTCCTCAATGTGAACTTACACAATGAAGTTTGCTGAATGACCTCTTTTCCTCATACCTTCTCAAGTCCTTCATAGCGAGGGGATTTGAGTATAGGAGCAGGGAGGTCTTACTGCATTTGTACAGGACCTTGGTGAGACCACACTTTGAGTATTGTGTGCAGTTTTGGTCTCCTAATCTGAGGACATTCTTGCTATAGAGGGAGTGCAGCGAAGGTTCACCAGACTGATTCCCGGGATGGCAGGACTGACATATGAAGAAAGACTGGATCGACTAGGCTTATATTCACTGGAATTTAGAAGAATGAGAGGGGATCTCATAGAAACATATAAATTTCTGACGGGATTGGACAGGTTAGATGCAGGAAGAATGTTCCCAATGTTGGGGAAATCCAGAAGCAAGGGAGCAAGGGTCACAGTCTAAGGACAAGGGGTAAGCCATTTAGGACTGAGATGAGGAGAAACTTCTTCACTCAGAGAATTGTGAACCTGTGGAATTCTCTACCACAGAAAGTTGTTGAGGCCAGTTCATTAGATATATTCAAAAGGGAGTTAGATGTGGCCCTTACGGCTAAAGGGATCAAAGGGTATGGAAAGAAAACAGGAAAGGGGTATTGAAGTTGTATGATCAGCCATGATCATATTGAATGGTGGTGCAGGCTCGAAGGACCGAATAGCCTACTCCTGCACCTATTTTCTATGTTTCTCTGTTTACTTCCACGAAAGTAAATTCCCACAAATCTCTGATTTGAATATACAGTTTCATTTCAATGAGTAATAAAGTCTAGGGACATCATTTTCTGTTCAAAGTAATCCCCTCGTTTATTCTATCCGAAAAACATAAGGTAATATATATTAGTTACGTGTCAAAAACACCTTTGGATTTTTTCCCTCACTGATACCTCCTGTTTCCTGATTCCTTCCTTCCTGGAGCAGCTCCATTCATTTCTGCTGGAGTGGTATTTTACACCAGGTTAGGAGTTGATCTAAGATCTCCGAACTCTGCTATGCCGTACCTGCTGTGCCCTACCTGCTGTGCCCTACCTGCTGAGTTAGCAAAAGTACCTAGCCAGGTGTGTTTCATTCCGGTAACCCCCCCGTAGACACCCCACCCCTTTTTAATCAATTACATTTCACACATGGTATAAATACACAGTTATACACACAATTATATCTGGCGGCTTATGGTATTTATACCATCAGGAATCTGACCATAATTAGCTCCCAGTCAGACATAACTGTCACAGATCCGAAATTTGTCCGCTCCCTATTTAGAGACTGAACTTTTTTCCAGCTGTTAAGAAGAAAGAAATAACTTGCATTTATATAGATTCTTTCACAACCTCAGGATGTCCCAAAGCGCTTTACAGCTAACGAAGTACTTTTGAAGTGTAGTCACTGTTGTAATGTAGGAAACTCGGCAGTCAATTTGCGCACAGTAAGCTCCCACAAACACAATGTGATAATGACCAGATAATCTATTTTTGTGATGCTGGTTGAGGGATAGATATTGGCCAGGGAGAACTCCCCTGCTCTTCTTTGAAATAGTGCTGTTTTATTTCCACTTGAGAGGATAGACGGGGCCTCAGTTTAACGTCTCTTTCAAAAGACAGCACCTCCCACTGTGCAGCACTCCCTTAGTATTGTGCTGGGAGTGTCAGTCTAGGTTTTTGTACTCAAATCTCTGGTGTGGGACCACAACCTTCTAAGTGGGTACATTTCATTAATGAATCTAGTCCCTCAGTTTCCAGCACCACACAATTCTTCATTGAACCGTTTTCTTTTATTCCCAGTTTTCCCCTTGTTCTCTCCTGAAGGCACTGACTTATGCTAGGATACAGTTCCATGTGCAGCAGTCTGCTTAGTGTCTATTCTTCATGTAGTGACCCAGCAGCTGCCCTGGATGAGATCCGCTAATGGTCTGTTTGGCTAAGCACTACACTGGAAAGAGGACTGGTGTCTTTACCTGCTAGGCCCTTGGGGTGTCACTCCTCAATTTCGAGCAATGTGAAACCCAAACGTGCTTATTTAACTGTTTTCTTTGCACAAAACTGCCATTTGCAGTTAACATCATGCACAACCACTGCATAGTGTGTACTGTCTGCAGGATAAGAACTTAAGAACATCAGAAATAGGAGCAGGAGTTGACCATACGGCCCCTCGAGCCTGCTCCGCCATTTAATACGATCATGGCTGATCCGATCATGGACTCAGGTCCACTTCCCTGCCCGCCCCCCATAACCCCTTATTCCCTTATTTCTGTCTACTTCTGTCTTAAATTTATTCAATGTCCCAGGTTCCACAGCTCTCTGAGGCAGCGAATTCAACAGATCCACAACCCTCTGAGAGAAGAAATTTCTCCTCATCTCAGTTTTAAATGGGTGGCCCCTTATTCTAAAGTTATGCCCTCTAGTTCTAGTCTCCCCTATCAGTGGAAACATCCTCTCTGCATCCACCTTATCAAACCCCCCTCATAATCTTATACATTTCGATATGATCACCTCTAATTCTTCTGAACTCCAATGATATAGGCCCAACCTACTCAACCTATCTTCATAAGTCAACCACCTCATCTCTGGAATCAACCTTGTGAACTTTCTCTGAACTGCCTCCAAAACAAGTATATCCTTTCGTAAATATGGAAACCAAAACTGCACGCAGTATTCCAGGTGTGGCCTCACCAATACCTTATATAGCTATAGGAAGACATCCCTGCTTTTATACTCCATCCCCTTTGCAATAGAGGCCAAGATACCATTGGCCTTCCTCATCGTTTGCTGTACCTGCATACTAACCTTTTGTGTTTCATGCACAAGTACCCCCACGTCCCGCTGTACTGCAGCAACTTTGCAATCTTTCTCCATTTAAATAATATACACTGCAGCAAATCGCCAAGGCTTCTTTGATAGCACCTCACAAACTTATGACCTCCACCACTTAGAAGGACAAGAGAGCCGGTGCACCATCACCTCCAAATTCCCCGTCCACTTACACACCATCCTGACTTGAACATATATCACTGTTGCTTCATGCTCGCTGGGTAAAATTCCTGGAACTCCATACATAACAACACCATGGGAGCACCTTCACCACACGGACTGCAGCCGTTCAAGACGACGGCTCACCACCACCTTCTCAAAGGAAAATAGGGATGGGCGATAAATGCCAGCCTTGCTAGCGACGCCCACATCCCCAGAATGAATAAAAAATGAACAACATTGTCAAATTCTGTGAGAGTGTTGGTAGCTATCAATTATGTACATCACGCTTGCATGGGGTCTGGGCTATATCTGCTGTTCCGCTGTGGTTGCACTTTCACATTCTGGTGCGGTTAACCAGATTTTGGCATTGCGAGTTATTACTGGGAAATTACTAACTCAGAACTCATTTAACTAGACCACTGCACCCAACAAGAAGACAGTCAGCTTTCCTATCTAGGAAAATAAACTTGCTAAAAAAAAAAATCTTGATAAAAACTAAGTTTGAGACAAAGGCCTGAGTTTCTCTTTGTTGCAAAGATATGAAAGTTATATGGGATCATTTTCTGAGCAGGTACTGGCTATGGAGCACCTGGCCATTTATCAGTGCATTCACAGAATGCCAGGCGCATTCTCCAAATGTCTGTACTTATCTTGTAACAGAGCATGTTGAATTTATAGAAGTGGAGTTGTGTTGAAGGTATCAATCTAGGGTACGGTATTGTCGTGGTTATGTCACTGAACAACAATCCAGAGGCTGGGACTAAGAATTATGAGAATATGATTTCAAATCCCATCGTGGCAGTTTGCGAGTTTGATTTCAGTTTTAAAAAGATGGTAGCAATAAAAAAAAGTAACTACAAAGTTATCTGTTTGTTGTCAAAACCAGATTAGTTCCCTGATGTTCTTCAGGGAAGGATACGTGCCGACCTCACCCAGACTGGCTTATATGTGATTGACTGTCCTCTGAAATGGCCCAGCAAGCCACTCAGTCATATCACAACCTTCTCAGGACGACTATGGATGGGCAATAAATACTGGCCTTGCCAGTGACACTCCAATCCCAAGAAGGATTTTTTTAAATTCATCCTCTGAGCACTAGTACCAAACAGGGGCTGAATGACATGAGTTTTTGATATGTTGTAAAGCTTTTTTCGGGATTATTACTAACCTGACTATGCTTCAAAAAGTACTTCATTGGCTGTAAAGCGCTTTGGGGCATCCGATGGTTATGAAAGGCGCTATATAAATGCAAGTCTTCCTTTCTACATTACAACAGTGACTACACTTCAAAAAGTACCTCACAGAAACACAGAAAATAGGTGCAGGAGTAGGCCATTCGGCCCTTCTAGCCTGCACCGCCATTCAATGAGTTCATGGCTGAACATGCAACTTCAGTACCCCATTCCTGCTTTCCCGCCATACCCCTTGATCCCCCTAATAGTAAGGACTACATCTAACTCATTTTTGAATATATTTAGTGAATTGGCCTCAACAACTTTCTGTGGTAGAGAATTCCACAGGTTCACCACTCTCTGGGTGAAGAAGTTTCTCCTCATCTCGGTCCTAAATGGCTTACCCCTTATCCTTAGACTGTGACCCCTGGTTCTGGACTTCCCCAACATTGGGAACATTCTTCCTGCATCTAACCTGTCTAACCCCGTCAGAATTTTAAACGTTTCGATGAGGTCCCCTCTCATTCTTCTGAACTCCAGTGAATACAAGCCCAGTTGATCCAGTCTTTCTTGATAGGTCAGTCCCGCCATCCCGGGAATCAGTCTGGTGAACCTTCGCTGCACTCCCTCAATAGCAAGAATGTCCTTCCTCAAGTTAGGAGACCAAAACTGTACACAATACTCCAGGTGTGGCCTCACCAAGGCCCTATACAACTGTAGCAACACCTCCCTGCCCCTGTACTCAAATCCCCTCGCGATGAAGGCCACCATGCCATTTGCTTTCTTAACCGCCTGCTGTACCTGCATGCCAACCTTCAATGACTGATGTACCATGACACCCAGGTCTCGTTGCACCTCCCCTTTTCCTAATCTGTCACCATTCAGATAATAGTCTGTCTCTCTGTTTTTACCACCAAAGTGGATAACCTCACATTTATCCACATTATACTTCATCTGCCATGCATTTGCCCACTCACCTAACCTATCCAAGTCACTCTGCAGCCTCATAGCATCCTCCTCGCAGCTCACACTGCCACCCAACTTAGTGTCATCCGCAAATTTGGAGATACTACATTTAATCCCCTCGTCTAAATCATTAATGTACAGTGTAAACAGCTGGGGCCCCAGCACAGAACCTTGCGGTACCCCACTAGTCACTGCCTGCCATTCTGAAAAGTCCCCATTTACTCCTACTCTTTGCTTCCTGTCTGACAACCAGTTCTCAATGCATGTCAGCACACTACCCCCAATCCCATGTGCTCTAACTTTGCACATTAATCTCTTGTGTGGAACCTTGTCGAAAGCCTTCTGAAAGTACAAATATACCACATCAACTGGTTCTCCCTTGTCCACTCTACTGGAAACATCCTCAAAAAATTCCAGAAGATTTGTCAAGCATGATTTCCCTTTCACAAATCCATGCTGACTTGGACCTATCATGTCACCTCTTTCCAAATGCGCTGCTATGACATCCTTAATAATTGATTCCATCATTTTACCCACTACTGAGGTCAGGCTGACCGGTCTATAATTCCGTGTTTTCTCTCTCCCTCCTTTTTTTAAAAGTGGGGCTACATTGGCTACCCTCCACGCGATAGGAACTGACCCAGAGTCAATGGAATGTTGGAAAATGACTGTCAATGCATCCGCAATTTCAAGGCCACCTCCTTAAGTACTCTGGGATGCAGTCCATCAAGCCCTGGGGATTTATCGGCCTTCAATCCCATCAATTTCCCCAACACAATTTCCCGACTAATAATGATTTCCCTCAGTTCCTCCTCCTTACTAGACCCTCTGACCCCTTTTATATCCGGAAGGTTGTTTGTGTCTTCCTTAGTGAATACCGAACCAAAGTACTTGTTCAATTGGTCCGCCATTTCTTTGTTCCCCGTTATGACTTCCCCTGATTCTGACTGCAGGGGACCTACGTTTGTCTTTACTAACCTTTTTCTCTTTACATATCTATAGAAACTTTTGCAATCCGACTTAATGTTCCCTGCAAGCTTCTTCTCGTACTCCATTTTCCCTGTCCTAATCAAACCCTTTGTCCTCCTCTGCTGAGTTCTAAATTTCTCCCAGTCTCCGGGTTCGCTGCTATTTCTGGCCAATTTTTATGCCACTTCCTTGGCTTTAATACTATCCCTGATTTCCCTTGATAGCCACGGTTGAGCCACCTTCCCTTTTTTATTTTTACGCCAGACAGGAATGTACAATTGTTGTAGTTCATCCATGTGGTCTCTAAATGTCTGCCATTGCCCATCCACAGTCAACCCCTTCAGTATCATTCGCCAATCTATCCTAGCCAATTCACGCCTCATACCTTCAAAGTTAGCCTTCTTTAAGTTCTGGACCATGGTCTCTGAATTAACTGTTTCATTCTCCATCCCAATGCAGAATTCCACCATATTATGGTCACTCTTCCCCAAGGGGCCTCGCACAACGAGATTGCTAATTAATCCTCTCTCATTACATAACACCCAGTCTAAGATGGCCTCCCCCCTAGTCGACATATTGGTCTAGAAAACCATCCCTTATGCACTCCAGGAAATCCTCCTCCACCGTATTGCTTCCAGTTTGGTTAGCCCAATCTATGTGCATATTAAAGTCACCCATTATAACTGCTGCACCTTTATTGCATGCACCCCTAATTTCCTGTTTGATGCCCTCCCCAACATCACTACTACTGTTTGGAGGTCTGTACACAACTCCCACTAACGTTTTTTGCCCTTTGGTGTTCTGCAGCTCTACCCATATAGATTCCACATCATCCAAGCTAATGTCCTTCCTAACTATTGCATTAATCTCCTCTTTAACCAGCAATGCTACCCCACCTCCTTTTCCTTTTATTCTATCCTTCCTGAATATTGAATACCCCTGGATGTTGAGTTCCCAGCCCTGATCATCCTGGAGCCACGTCTCTGTAATCTCAATCACATCATATTTGTTAACATCTATTTGCACAGTTAATTCATCCACTTTATTATGGATACTCCTTGCATTAAGACACAAAGCCTTCAGGCTTGTTTTTTTAACACCCTTTGCCCTTTTAGAATTTTGCTGTACAGTGGCCCTTTTTGTTCTTTGCCTTGTGTTTTTCTGCCCTCCGCTTTTCCTCATCTCCTTTCTGTCTTTTGCTTTTGTCTCCTTTTTGTTTCCCTCTGTCTCCCTGCATTGATTCCCATCCCCCTGCCATATTAGTTTAACTCGTCCCCAACAGCACTAGCAAACACTCCCCCTAGGACATTGGTTCCGGTCCTGCCCAGGTGCAGACCGTCCGGTTTGTACTGGTCCCACCTCCCCCAGAACCGGTTCAAATGCCCCAGGAATTTGAATCCCTCCCTGCTGCACCACTGCTCAAGCCACATATTCATCTGCGCTATCCTGCGATTCCTACTCTGACTAGCACGTGGCACTGGTAGCAATCCCGAGATTACTACTTTTGAGGTTCTACTTTTTAATTTAGCTCCTAGCTCCTTAAATTCGTTTCGTAGGACCTCATCCCTTTTTTTAACCTATGTCGTTGGTACCAATGTGGAGTAGGGTGTTTGTGGTCAAACTCTCAAATGGACTCACCTACAGGAAACACTTGGACCAAACCAAACGCAGATTTACAGACTATCCAGAACAACCCAAAATAGACTGTACCTTTTTCAAGCCTCCAACACACACACAAGTGGCAACCGACCCAGCGGTTGACCACGAAGCAGAACCCATCACCCGCAGCAGCCCAGCAGGACTCACCGCCCCCAGCAGCCCAGCAAGGCCAGCTGCACAGCAGCCCAGCGAGGGCCCAACAAACGACTCACCAAAACCAGCATTTGCACCGAGATGGTCAACCAGGGAAAGGAAGGCCCCAGATTGACTCACATTGTAAATAGTTACACTATTGACTTGGGTGGGGGCGGGGGGCAGGGGCGGGGATGGGAGGGGAGTGTTGTTATGTATGTAAACCTGCAAATACCATGTCTAACCACCAGAGGGCTTATCCCCTGGAGTCCCAAGGGAGCCCACAATCCCTTGGGAGCACCTGTATATAAGGAAGCCTCACAGGCTGGAGAGGCACTCTGAGATCTGTAATAAAGGACTATGGTCACACCTTACTTTGAGCTTGCAGTATCCAGTCTAACTCTTTATTCAAGACCGAACAATTCCCAATTTGTTTTAAAAAGTTTCTAAGAGTTGTTAATAAGTCTAAAGATGTAGATCAATAATGTGTTATAAAAGTTTCCCCAATTGTTTAAAAGTTTAAGATTGATTAAGAGTCCGAGGAATGTTTTAAAAAGTTTTTCTGGCTTCCAAAGTTATTAAAGGTTTCTCCAAGGTTTCCAAGTTGTTTAAAAATTTAAAAGTTTTTCCAAATTGTTTATAAAGTTACTCATGTTGATTAAAAGTTTAAAAAAGTAGATTAAAAGTTGATTAAAAGTTGATTAAAAGTCTGAGGCGTAAGTCAGGTTACTCTTCTGGCACTGCTCCATGGGTGCCACCAGCCCTCTGTTGTCCTGGACCAGCCCCGGAGTCCCTTTGGCTGGTTAGACGCCGGTCCCGAAGTCCCTTCGGCCAGCTCAGAGCCGGCCTCAATAGCGACCCGGAGTCCCAGCGGCCCAATCCTCGTGTTATTTCGGGGTGGTCTGTTGTTGAGTAAGGATGTGGTCTCCTGTATTGCTCCAGGGAGTCAGCAAGGCCCCATTGGCTGTAAAGCATTTTGGGGCATCCTGTGATTGTGAAAGGTGATATATAAATGCAAGTCTTTCTTTATTTTTTTGAAGTTGAATAATTTCTGTTTTTAAATCAGCCAACCAAAATAATCACCGTCTTAACATGTTACTCATCAATGGGATGGTGATTCAGAATTGTAATTTTACTCTCCTCGAAGCTTGTTTTAGTCACCTTTTAGTCTATCTCATCACACCAGGAGGAAACCTAGTACAGAAAGAATGCACTTGTATTTACATCACACCTTTCACGGCCTGGGGGGGGTTTGAAAGTTCTTCTCAGCCTGTTTTTGAAGTGTAGTCACTGTGGCAATGTAGGAAACACAGCAGCCAATTTACACAAACAGCAATGAGATCATGACTAAATACAGGCTCGCCCTCCCGAATCCAGCAACCTCGGGACCAAGGCCGAGACAGTTTTGGGGGTTTTCCGGACTTTGGAATGTCTTTCTGACGTTCCGAAGTCCAGAAACGCCCGAGCCCAGGTTGCGATATTTCCGGTTTTTGGATGTCATCTTGTAGTTCGTCTCCTTGCAGGGCTGTAGTCCTCGCTTCCTCGTAACGCACGGTAAGCCTCCCTCTCTTGTTTGTGCAACGCAGTGCGCCTGTACTCTGCAACTGTACTTAATGTGAGCTTCCCGGCCTGTATCTTTTGCTACCATCTTCAAATTTGAAAAGGAATGTACAGTACTCAAACCATGAAATATAATAAAGGTTTTTATTTGTAAAACAGTTAAGTTATGAAATACAGTAAAAACAATAAGTGAAGGCTTTTATTTGTTAAACAGAGTAAAAATAAAGGAGTCCAGTTACAATTGGCTGGAGGCTGTGCTTGGGAAAGAGAGCTCAGCTATGATGTCTGGGGCTGATGACGGGCCAGCAATAGGATTATCGAATGTGGAAGTTACTGGTATAGTTGCAGGCTGTAGCTCCTGGGCCTTCTGTTGCGACATCTTTTGAAAGATATTTAATATTGTTGATTGTTTAAATAATTTGGGATTTTCTTTCATGAATCAGGGGAGGGCAGCAGTAGCCAAGTTCAAGACACCGTGGGTGGCTCTGCTGCACAGGAGGGCAGGAAAAAGAGTGGGAGAGTTATAGTGATAGGGGATTCGATTGTAAGGGGAATAGATAGGCATTTCTGCGGCCGCAACCGAAACCCCAGGATGGTATGTTGCCTCCCTGGTGTCTCGGAGCGGGTGCAGGACATTCTGAAAAGGGAGGGTGAACAGTCAGTTGTTCTGGTGCATATAGGTACCAACGATACAGGTAAAAAATGGGATGAGGTCCTACGAGACAAATTTAGGGAGCTAGGAGCTAAATTAAAAAGTAGGACCTCAAAAGTAGTAATCTCAGGATTGCTACCAGTGCCACGTGCTAGTCAGAGTAGGAATCGCAGGATAGCTCAGATCAATGCGTGGCTTGAGGAGTGGCGCAAGAGGGAGGGATTCAAATTCCTGGGACAATGGAACCGGTTCTGGGGGAGGTGGGACCAGTACAAACCGGACAGTCTGCACCTGGGCAGGACCGGAACCAATGTCCATGGGGGGAGTGTTTGCTAGTGCTGTTGGGGAGGAGTTAAACTAACATGGCAGGGGAATGGGAACCTATGCAGGGAGACAGAGGGAAATAAAATGGGGACAGAAGCAAAAGATAGAAAGGAGAATAGTAAAAGTGGAGGGCAGAGAAACCCAAGGCAAAAAACAAAAAGGGCCACATTACAACAAAATTCTAAAGGGGCAAAGTGTGTTAAAAAGACAAGCCTGAAGGCTCTGTGCCTCAATGCGATGACTATTCGGAATAAGGTGGCCAATTAACTCCGCAGATAGCAGTTAACGGATATGATGTAATTGGCATCACGGAGACATGGCTCCAGGGTGACCAAGGCTGGGAACTCAACATCCAGGGGTATTCAACATTTAGGAAGGATAGACAGAGAGGAAAAGGAGGCGGGGTGGCATTGCTGGTTAACGAGGAAATTAATGCAATAGTAAGGAGGGACATTAGCTTGGATGATGTGGAATCGGTATGGGTGGAGCTGCGGAATACCAAAGGGAAGAAAACGCTAGTGGGAGTTATGTACAGACCACCAAACAGTACTGGTGAGGTTGGGGACAGCATCAAACAATAAATAAGGGATGTGTGCAATAATGGTACAGCAGTTATCATGGGTGACTTTAATCTACATATTGATTGGGCTAACCAAACTGAGAGCAATGCGCTGGAGGAGGATTTCCTGGAATGCATTCGGGATGGTTTTCTAGACCAATATGTTGAGGAACCAACTAGAGAGCTGGCCATCCTAGACTGGGTGATGTGTAATGAGAAGGGACTAATTAGCAATCTTGTTGTGCGAGGCCCCTTGGGGAAGAGTGACCATAATATGGTAGAATTCTTTATTAAGATGGAGAGTGACACAGTTATGCAGAAACTAGGGTCCTGAACTTAAGGAAAGGTAACTTCGACGGTATGAGGCGTGAATTGGCTAGAATAGACCGGCAAAGGATACTTAAAGGGTTGACTGTGGATAAGCAATGGCAAACATTTAAAGATCACATGGATGAACTTCAGCAATTGTACATCCCTGTCTGAGTAAAAATAGAACGGGGAAGGTGGCTTAACCATGGCTAACAAGGGAAATTAAGGATAGTGTTAAAACCAAGGAAGAGGCATATAAATTGGCTAGAAAAAGCAACAAACCTGAGGACTGCAAGAAATTTAGAATTCAACAGAGGAGGACTAAGGGTTTAATTAAGAGGGAGAAAATAGAGTACGAGAGGAAGCTTGCAGGGAACATAAAAACTGACTGCAAAAGCTTCTATAAATATGTGAAGAGAAAAAGATTAGTGAAGACAAACGTAGATCTCTTGCAGTCAGATTCAGGTGAATTTATAATGGGGAACAAAGAAATGGCAGACCAATTGAACAAATACTTTGGTTCTGTCTTCACGAAGGAAGACACAAATAACCTTCCGAATGTACTAGGGGACAGTGGGTCTATTGAGAAGGAGGAACTGAAGGATATCCTTATAAAGAGGGAAATTGTGTTAAGGAAATTGATGGGATTGAAGGCCGATAAATCGCTGGGGCCTGATAGTCTGCATCCCAAAGTTCTTAAGGAAGTGGCCCTAGAAATAGTGGATGCATTGGTGATCATTTTCCAACAGTCTATCGACTCTGGATCAGTTCCTATGGACTGGAGGGTAGCTAATGTAACACCACTTTTTAAAAAAGGAGGGAGAGAGAAAATGGGTAATTATAGACCGGTTAGCCTGACATCAGTAGTGGGGAAAATGTTGGAATCAATCATTAAGGATGAAATAGCAGCGCATTTGGAAAGCAGTGACAGGATCGGTCCAAGTCAGCATGGATTTATGAAAGGGAAATCATGCTTGACAAATCTTCTGGAATTTTTTGAGGATGTAACTAGCAGATTGGACAAGGGAGAACCAGTGGATGTGGTGTATTTGGACTTTCAAAAGGCTTTTGACAAGTTCCCGCACAAGAGATTGGTGTGCAAAATCAAAGCACATGGTATTGGGGGTAATGTACTGACGTGGATAGAGAACTGGTTGGCAGACAAGAAGCAGAGAGTCGGGATAAACAGGTCCTTTTCAGAATGGCAGGCAGTGACTAGTGGAGTGCCGCAGGGCTCAGTGCTGGGACCCCAGCTCTTTACAATATACATTAACGATTTAGATGAAGGAATTGAGTGTAATATCTCCAAGTTTGCAGATGACACTAAACTGGGTGGCGGTGTGAGCTGTGAGGAGGACGCTAAGAGGCTGCAGGGTTACTTGGACAGGTTAGGTGAGTGGGCAAATGCATGGCAGATGCAGTATAATGTGGATAAATGTGAGGTTATCCATTTTGGGGGCAAAAGCACGAAGGCAGAATATTATCTGAATGGCGGCAGATTAGGAAAAGGAGCTACAGCGAGACCTGGGTGTCATGCTTCATCAGTCATTGAAAGTTGGCATGCAGGTGCAGCAGGCGGTGAAGAAGGCAAATGGTATGTTGGCCTTCATTGCTAGGGGATTTGAGTATAGTAGCAGGGAGGTCTTACTGCAGTTGTACAGGGCCTTGGTGAGGCCTCACCTGGAATATTGTGTTCAGTTTTGGTCTCCTAATCTGAGGAAGGACGTTCTTGTTATTGAGGGAGTGCAGCGAAGGTTCACCAGACTGATTCCAGGGATGGCTGGACTGACATAAGAGGAGAGACAAGATCAACTGGGCCTTCATTCACTGGAGTTTAGAAGGATGAGAGGGGATCTCATAGAAATGTATAAGTTTCTGACGGGACTGGACAGGTTAGATGCAGGAAGAATGTTCCCGATGTTGGGGAAGTCCAGAACCAGGGGACATAGTCTTAAGATAAGGGGTAGGCCATTTAGGACTGAGATGAGGAGAAACTTCTTCACTGAGAGAGTTGGTAACCTGTGGAATTCCCTGCCGCAGAGAGTTGTTGATGCTAGTTCATTGGATAGATTCAAGAGGGAGTTAGATATGGCCCTTACGGCTAAAGAGATCAAGGGGTATGGAGAGAAAGCAGTAAAGGGGTACTGAGGGAATGCTCAGCCATGATCTTATTGAATGGCGGTACAGGCTCGAAGGGCCGAATGGCCTTCTCCTGCACCTATTTTCTATGTTTCTATATTTCTATGAATCTTTCCTGAATTCTGTAGACCTGCAGTATTTCTTCTTCACTGATGAAGCTTCGTTGCTCTAAGGCGTAATTCTTGACAAAGATTGATTGCTTTGTCAATCGGCACTTTTTCGATTTGATCACAGGCATCATCATCATCCTCACTGCTTTCATGCTTTTCTTCTGGATGTAAAACCCTCTGCATGATTTCTTCATCTGTCACTGCATGCACAATGGGAGCATCGTTGTCTATGTCCATGACTTCTGCCACATCGTCCTCATTCAATTCCTGCGCAGCTTCGCAAGTCAGCCCTCTTGCATAATCTCAAAGTTGAGCAATCATTGCCTTCTCCCTGGACACACAAAAGCTTTGAGGAGCATCATCAGCAAACATAGTTGCTGGCCAGATGTTATGCCAAGCATTGACCAAGGTGACTGCAGTTACTAAGTTCCATGTATTCGCAGCGTCCTTGATAGAGAAAGCTTTTGTGAATGCTTTTATTCCCATGCCAATGTTCACAGCATTAAGCAAACACTCCATAAATATGTTTTTGTAGAGATACTTCATCGATCTCAAAATTCCTTGGTCCATTGGCTGTATCAGTGATGTAACATTTGGAGGTAAGTAGATTCCATGGACATTATCCTTTACCAGAAGCTCAGTATCAGGATGCGCTGAGCAATTGTCAAGCAGCAAGTATATTTTGCACTTTTCCTCAAGGCCAGCTTCCATGCAATGAGCACGTGCCTGAGGGACAAAATTCTTCTCAAATCAGTTCAGAAAGATTATTTTGGTTACCCATGCTTTCTTATTGGCATAATAATGCACTGGCAATACTCTCAAACCCTTGCAACATCTTGGATGCTGGCTTCTCCCAATGACCATAAGCTTACACTTATGTGTCCCAGCTGCATTTGCAGCAGCAAGCACAGTCAACCTATTCTTGGCATCTTTTATACCTGCTGGCTGCTTTTCTTCTGCTGCTGCTAATGTCGTTCGCGGTACATAGCGCTAAAACAGTGCTGTCTCATCAGCATTGTACATTTGCTTAGGTAAAAGGTTTTCATCAGCAATTAGTTTGATGAACTCATCAATATAATTTTCAGCTGCCTCGTGATCTGCTGAGGGTTTCTCACCACATACTTTCAGTTGCCTGATGCCATGACACCTTTTAAATTTGGCTAGCCAACCAGAAGAGTACTCGCATGGAGTTTCAATCCCCAGTTGTGCATGGAATATTTTAGCTTGTTGCACCACCATTGGGCCAGACAAAGGAACCTTTTCACTTCACCTCTGTCACCACCACTCCATCACTGCTCGATCCACATCATCACATTTTGGCTTATGCATACTTTTTCTCTTACTCATTTCCTTAAGAACATCACTTTCTGCATAAAACTTCATGAACTGTTCTTTCTGTTTTCTAATATCATAGATGGTGGAGATTCCAACACAATACGCCTCACTCAATCTTCTCACTGAAGCACCTCTATCTAATCTCTGGAGTAACTCAACTTTCTTGGCAATTGTAAGTGAACAATGCTTCCTCTTTCCTTTATCTGAACCCATTGGGGTACAGCTACCTGTATCTGTTGGTCATTTTGATATGTTTGCAATGACAACACAAATTCACAATCTTTATCTGTGCAGATCTTTACATCGGGAAAAACACCACAGCGATAGTCAGGTTGGGTGGAGTCTGATCATGGGTGAGTCAGCTGAGGGAGCCCTATAATGTTTAATGCTACTAATTTTTTTTAAATGCTGAATTTAGAAGTGCATGTACAGGACAGTGCAGGTAGTATTTTTTATTACCGGTACATGTACAGGTGTGCAAACTTAAAGTCACAGTGAGGTCGGGTCAGCTCCGCTCGGAGTCATGGGGTGTGGCGATCCAATCGCGCGGTTGCTGCTTTGGGGAGCTGCAGTGTGCTGTGCAGTTGGTTCTGGCTGGGGATTTGTGCACGGGAGGGGACTTGCCTACGGGAGGGGACTTGCACGCGAGCGGGAGGGGAGTTGCGCACAGGAGCTTGGTTGATTCTCGCGGAAGGGTCTGTGTGGTGTGCAGAGTTGTTGCGGACCCAGGAGCAGCAGTGCGGTGACTGTGAAGGCCTGGTCTGGAACAAGTAGGATTGGCGTTTTTATTCTTGCAATTTTATTAACTGTACAGTAATTAGATTTCATTTTTGGACTTTTCACGAGGCCCGGCTGGCGGCGGAAATGGTTTGACAGGGTGTCCGGATTCCGGAACATTTTACAGATTCCGGACAACCCTGTCACCAATCGGTCCGGAGTCCGGATTCCGGAACATTCTGGATTCCAGAACTCCGGATTTTGGAGGTCGAACCTGTAATCTGTTTTAGTGATGAAGGATATATTGGCCAGGACACCTGGAGAACTCTCCTATTCTAACAGTTCCAATATGCCTTTTTTGTTTAAGACTAAAATGAGTTTTGATTTCAGAGAAAGTTCACGAGGTTGATTCCTGAGATGAAGGTCTTATGAAGAAAGGTTGAACAGTTTGGGCCTATACTCATTGGAGTTTAGAAGAATGAGAGAGGATCTTATTGAAACATATAAGATACTGAAGGGGCTGGACAGGGTAGATGCAGAGAGGATGTTTCCCTTGCTGGGGAATCTAGAACTAGGGGCATCGTTTCAGAATAAGGGGTCATCCCTTTTAAAATGCAAATGAGGAATTTCTTCTCTCAGAGGATCGTGAATCTATGGAATTCGTTTCCCCAGAGCTGTAGAGGCTGGGTCATCGAATATATTTAAGATAGAGATAGACAGATTTTTGAATGATAAGGAAGTCAAAGGTTAAAGGGAGCGGGCAGGGAAGTTGAGTTGAGGCCAAGACCAGATTAGCCATGATCTTATTGAATTATTGGCTCGAGGGGCCAAATGGCCTACACCTGCTCCAATTTCATATGTTCTTATGTTCTTATGTAATACAGTGGGAATGTAAGGAATAGGAATACTTGGAACAAACAAGAGAGGACACTTTCAGGAACATTTTTGACTTGGGATCTTTTGATTCACTTATCCAGCTGATTTCCGTAAGCTTTACAATCCCTGTACCAATCCCGTGAGCTCTACTAGGATACAATTCTGCAGTTACCAGGCATTATCCGATACTTTACCCCAGTGGCCATTCTTCATAAGTAAGCCTATTTAACTCCCAAGCTCGATCCCGCCCTCACTCCCCTGACATCCACATGCCGACATTTTCCTGCAGAGGTGACAGGATCGGAAACCCAGGCTAATTTTTTTTTTACTCCTCAGTCCAAGGGCACTGAGGTCAATCAGAATGCCCCAACCACCAATAACTTCCTATCTTCTTAAATTTGATTTCAAAACTATGGGGCACCCTTGGCAAAGAGCCTTACCCCACTGGAAGCACATGTCGGGAAATCACAGGCATGCTTCCATAATCTTCAACCATTCATTTATGGATTGAAAATCATGGGGAACAAGCCTACAGTTTCCTAGAGGGAGAGGCTCCACATTGAGAGAGCCCATTCATAAAACTGGCCCTCACACATTGGGAGAAGTAATATAAGAAAAACCTCCTTAACAACACAGCTCAGCAGTACAGTAGCTGCCTTTACATCTTCTTGTCTCGCTCATAATTTCCAGAGAATAAACCCAAAATTGTTTCAATGAAAAACTAGAGACTGACCAGCTGGCCGGCCGTCTGCTTGCATTTGAAGAATATTATTCTGAAACCTTTTGCATTTTCCCAAAACAAAGCTGAAATAAGATTTCTCAAGCAACAAAGTGCATTTTGGTGATGACCTTTTTTTCGATTATTAATAATTTGTTGTGTTATACAGGTACCAAATTAAACACACTTTTTGCATTTATTACAGGAACATGTGTTACTTTACAGATTGTATAGTAATGGCACATACATATATTGAGGGGCCTAAGTGTTAAGTATGGAAGAACTCCACAAGACTGAGTACTGTGAGCTAAAACTGATGTGACCTTAGTCTCTTTAATGCAACTCCAGAGTGCCTAAGCAGCATGGCAACAACCTTTTATACTCCCTTGCACAAGGTGTGCAGGTGACCCTTGGGCCTCCAACAGTTGCACCCTCTGGTGGTAAGTCTTACACAGTTACAATATTTACTTACATAACATCACTCCCCCCAAAAGTCTTTGATACAAATTATTTACAAGTTGAGGCGATCCGGGGCCCTACGCTCCCTGGTTGATTGTCTGAGTTCAAACTCTGGTCTGGGTGGGTTGGCCGGACCATTGCTGCACTGCAGCACGGCTGGTCTGACAGGACTGTTGGGAATGGTGGGTTCATCCTCTTGATTGACAGCGAGGTCGATTGCTGGTTGGGTGTGTGTTGGTGGATCGATGATGGTGATGTCCTCTTCAGGTTGTTCCTGAACTGGTTGTCGGTGAACCGCAGTTTGGTCTGATCCAAATACTTTCTGCACGTTTGTCCATTCAATAGTTTGACTATAAACACTCTATTCCCCTCCTTGGCCAAGGCAGTGCCAGCAACCCATTTAGGACCATGACCGTAATTCAGGACAAACATAGGGTCGTTAACATCAATGTCACGCGATACAGCTGCGCGATCGTGGTACATGTTTTGCCAGTGACATCGGGTTTCCACATAATCATTTAAATCCGGGTAGACTAGGGAGAGACTGATTTTGAGTGCTCTCTTCATTAACAATTCTGCCGGGGGAGCCCCAGTGAGCGAGTGGGATCACGTCCAGTAGCTGAGCAGAATCTAAGATAGGCAAGGAGCCTTCCGTCACGAGTTTCAAGCTCTACTTGATAGTTTGGACTGCCCGTTCCGCTTGACCGTTGGATGCGGGTTTAAGCGGAGCGGACCTGACATGCTTGATGCCATTGTGGGTCATAAATTCATTGAATTCCGAGCTGGTGAAACATGGTCCATTGTCACTGACAAGGATGTCGGTCAAGCCATAGGTGCCGAACATAGCCCAGAGGCTTTCAATGGTGGCAGTGGATAAGAACAAAAGAACATAAGAATTAGGAACAGGAGTAGGCCATTTAGCCCCTCGAGCCTGCTCCGCCATTCAACAAGATCATGGCTGATCTGGCCGTGGACTCAGCTCCACTTACCCGCCCACTCCCCGTAACCCTTAATTCCCTTATTGGTTAAAAATCTATCTATCTGTGATTTGAATACATTCAATGAGCTAGCCTCAACTGCTTCCTTGGGCAGAGAATTCCACAGATTCACAACCCTCTGGGAGAAGAAATTCTTTCTCAACTCGGTTTTAAATTGGCTCCCCCGTATTTTGAGGCTGTGCCCCCTAGTTCTAGTCTCCCCTACCAGTGAAAACAACCTCTCTGCCTCTATCTTGTCTATCCCTTTCATTATTTTAAATGTTTCTATAAGATCACCACTTGTCCTTTTCAACTCCAGCGAGTAAAGACCCAGTCTACTCAATCTATCATCATAAGGTAACCCCCTCATCTCCGGAATCAGCCTAGTGAATCGTCTCTGTACCCCCTCCAAAGCTAGTATATCCTTCCTTAAGTAAGGTGACCAAAACTGCATGCAGTACTCCAGGTGTGGCCTCACCAATACCTTATACAGTTGCAGCAGGACCTCTCTGCTTTTGTACTCCATCCCTCTCGCAATGAAGGCCAACATTCCATTCGCCTTCCCGATTAGCTGCTGCACCTGCAAACTAACTTTTGGGGATTCATGCACAAAGACCCCCAGGTCCCTCTGCACCGCAGCATGTTGTAATTTCACCCCATTCAAATAATATTCCCTTTTACTGTTTTTTTTCCCAAGGTGGATGACCTCACACTTTCCAACATTGTATTCCATCTGCCAAACCTTAGCCCATTCGCTTAACCTATCCAAATCTCTTTGCAGCCTCTCTGTGTCCTCTACACAACCCGCTTTCCCACTAATCTTTGTGTCATCTGCAAATTTTGTTACACTACACTCTGTCCCCTCTTCCAGGTCATCTATATATATTGTAAACAGTTGTGGTCCCAGCACCGAACCCTGTGGCACACCACTAACCATCGATTTCCAACCCGAAAAGGACCCATTTATCCCGACTCTCTGCTTTCTGTTAGCCAGCCAATTCTCGATCCATGCTAATACATTTCCTCTCACTCCGCGTACCTTTATCTTCTGCAGTAACCTTTTGTGTGGCACCTTATCAAATGCCTTTTGGAAATCTAAATACACCACATCCATCGGTACACCTCTATCCACCATGCTCGTTATATCCTCAAAGAATTCCAGTAAATTAGTTAAACATGATTTCCCCTTCATGAATCCATGTTGCATGTGCTCGGTCACATGATTACGCATTCAATCCATTTAGAGTAAACGTCCACTACAACTAAAAACATCTTTCCGAGAAAGGGGCTCTCAAAATCTGCGTAGATCCTGGACCACGGTTTGGAGGGCCATGACCAGACTCAATGGAGCCTCCCTTGGTGCATTGCTCAGTTGTGAGCACGTGTTGCACTAGTGTACGCATGACTCTAAGTCCGAGTCAATGCCAGGCCACCAAACATGCGACCTGGCTATAGCCTTCATCATGACTATGCCTGGGTGGGTACTGTGTTGGTCACGTTTAAACATCTCCCTGCCTTTTTTTGGTAAAACCAGGCGATTATCCCATAAGAGACAATCCGACTGGATGGACATTTCAGCTTTGCGTCGGTGAAACAGCTTAATTTCATCTTGCATTTCCCCGGGAACGGCCGACCAGTTCCCATTGAGGACGCAACTTTTTACAAGTGATAGCACAGGGTCCTGGCTGGTCCAGGTCCTGATCTGGCGAGCAGTGACGGGTGGCCCCTCACTCTCAAAAGCATCCATGACCAGAAGCAAGTCTGTGGGCTGTGCCATTTCCACCCCGGTAGTGGGCAATGGTAGCCGACTGAGGGCATCAGCACAGTTCTCTGTGCCTGGTCTGTGGTCGATAACATAGTCATGGGCGGACAACGTTAGTGCCCATCTTTGGATGCGGGACGAAGCATTGGTGTTTATATCTTTGCTTTCTGAAAACAGCGAAATGAGCGGTTTGTGGTCGGTTTCAAGCTCAAACCGAAGTCAAAATAGATATTGGTGCATTTTCTTAACCCCATATACACAAGCTAACGCCTCTTTCTCGACCATACTATAGGCTCTTTCAGCCTTAGACAGACTTCTAGATGCGTATGCAACCGATTGAAGTTTGCCCGATACATTGGTTTGCTGTAACACACAGTCGACCCCGTACAAAGTTGCATCACAAGCTAGCACTAATCGTTTACACGGGTCATACAGTACAAGTAACTTGTTAGAACAAAGTAAGTTTCTGCCCATCTCAAAAGCTGTCTCTTGAGATTTACCCCAAACCCAGTCATCATCCTTGTATAGCAACATGTGCAACAGTTCCAGCAAAGTGCTTAACCCGGGTAGAAAGTTACCAAAATAGTTGAGGAGCCCCAGGAATGAACGCAGCTCCATCACATTCTTGATGGCCTCTGTCTTTGAGTCCGTGGGCCTGATGCCGTCTGCCGCAATCTTTCTCCCAAAAAATTCAACCTCTGGTGCCAGGAAAACACAATTGGAGCATTTCAGCCTGAGTCCC
Source organism: Pristiophorus japonicus (assembly GCF_044704955.1). NCBI lineage: Eukaryota > Metazoa > Chordata > Chondrichthyes > Pristiophoridae > Pristiophorus > Pristiophorus japonicus. The sequence continues at coordinate 491,573 of NC_091997.1, forward strand.
ACTCTGTCTAGTCGACTTAGAACCTCTTCCAGGTTGTGCAGGTGTTCAGTGATGTCACGACCAGTGATCAGAATGTCGTCTTGAAACACAAATGCACCGATTTCAGCAAACTCTCCATGTTCCTCTGGATGATGGCAGCAGCTGAGCGAATCGCAAAAGGGCACCTGTGGAAAATAAACAGTCTTTTGTGCGTGTTGATGCATGTCAATCTTTTCGAAGATTTAGCCAACTCCTGTGTCATCTAGGTGGTGGTTAGGTCCAACTTGGTGAATGACTTCCCCCCCTGCTAACGTTGCAAACAGGTTATCTGACTTGGGTAGCGGGTACTGGTCCTATAACAAGACTCTGTTGATCGTTACATTGTAGTCTCTGCAGATTCTGACCGTGCCATCGCTTTTCAACACCGGAACAATCGGACTGGCCCACTCATTGAACTCGACTGGCAATATTATTCCCTCGCATTGAAGTCTGTCCAGTTCGATCTCGACTTTCTCCCTCATCATATATGGAACCGCTCAAGCCTTGTGATGAACGGTGTAAGGGGTGGTTTGCAGGGGGTCAGCTTTCCCTTCTGACCTTATATGAGCGGTTTCGAATCGCTCCCACACCCTTGGTTCTAGACACTGGAATTATGAAGGGACTGTGACAGACTTGGACAGACAATCGGTTTCAAGGTAGGAAGCAGGTATGGCTTTATTGTGTTTTCAAAGAAGTAAAAGGCACACCTTTAATAACACACACAGACCAATACACACTGAGGGGTACAACACATTGAATAAATTGTCCAATTACAGTCTGTGGGGAAAAGAATACAGCTTAAACTCTAAATGGGGTAAAAAGGCGAATGCAGATACATTTACACAAGTTATCCCAGCCTCCCTCCTCCCAATTCCCCTAACTAACGAAGTTATAGCTCTGGGGGGTTCAGGGGCTATGCTCACCAATCCCTTTTGACAGTTGTCGGTGAATCACGGTTTCGGGGTTCGCTGCACTTGGCCTTCTAGGTGAGCCGTACCCCGGACGGAGGAGAGGACTTCGGACTGCGTAGTCTTCGGTTGGGGTGCGTCCGTTGATGCGGTAAGTTGCGTTTTGGATGTATGGGGTAAGTATCCACTTTCTTTGGTTAGGAATAGTTTAGTTAGTCCCTTTTGGTAATTTCTCACCCGTTGGTCATTCCGAAATAGATTGTAGAGTGGAAATAAATGTCGATTCTTCGGTTTTTGCTGAGTTGGTTTTGGTTGGTCGTTTCGCTGGTTGTGGTGGCCCGGGTTTGTCAATTTGGCTGCTGACAACCTTCCATTTCATGGGCCTCGTGCTCGGTCAGTTCTTGATGAGTTCTAGTAGTTTCCTTCACTGCTCCATTTCTTCACTCCCCAGCTCCGGCTGCTTGTGTCTGTGTCTGTGTTCCAGTCTGTGCTCTGCTTCTCTCCTTTCTTCTGCTAGTTTCTGTGTTCTGCTAGTCTGCATGCTGCTCCTTGCTGGTCTTTCCTTGTAAAAACTGGGGGATAGATATATTCCAAAAAAAAGGCTCCGTTATCTCCCATCAAATCTCTTGGGCTCTGTTTGAACTGTTCTGTCCACTGATTTTCAAATGTCTCCTTTGTCAGCAGTAACTCGATTAGGGTGTGAGAATGTGCTATCACTGGTTTTGCATTGTTTTAGAATTGTCCAGTTTCTTGACCATGATTTCCATTGTGCTTGATTGGGTAATTCGATTATCTCTTAGAGGGTGAATAGTTCCCCCAGACAGTCTGGGGTCTTTAATACACGAATTTGGCCCCACCTCCTGTATTTGGTAACTCTTTTTTTTTGCAGCCAAAATGTTGTAGAATCTTAAAATTGATATGCTCCTTCCCATAGATGTTTAGGGGATCTCAAGCTTCTGTAATTTAGGTCCATTTTGAATTCCCTTCCCTATGAGTCCAAACATTGGGGGGGGGGGGTCTCCATGAATGCATCCCCTTTTATCCCCCGCAGGCTTCGTCTGCCCCTTTAAACTCATTTTAAAAGCCCAGAAAGGGATTCTTCTCCTCTGTAGGGGAAAGGTACCTGGAATCTTTGCGAGATATTGGTAAATTCTACAATGGGCCTTGCATCGGAGACTAGATGGATCTGCACCTTGGCGCCTGTGAAGTTGCCGATGCCTGGTTCAAATAGCGATGGAAACTTGCTCAGCACTTGGGCGCACGAGGCATCATCCACTGAAGATAGTGCTTTGATATCATCCCAGTTCCATCGAATATTTCCCAGCCAGCTTCTGCCAAATAGCATTAGGCTATTGCCTGGTACAATCCACAGTGATAAATCGTGCACAGCTCCATCGTATGATACCTTAACTACCGCACTGCCAATGACTGGTATGAGCTCTTTGGTGTAGGTGCATAGCTTTTGTCTGAATCGGGCTCAGTTTGGGCCTTTGTGCCTTGTTGCCCCACAGTTTCTCAAAAGCCTTCTGGCTCATAATTGACTGACTCGCCCCCATGTCCAACTCCATTGATACCGGAATACCGTTCAATTTGACTTTCAGCATGATAAAGGACTCTTGGTGGTGAAGGTGTGTACCCCATACACTTCCTCCTCGGGTTGAGGTGCCTCTCTTGTTTGTTCTGCTTGATCCATGCCGGATCGATCATGCTCTGCCACGCAGCACTCTTGCACATTCGCCGGAGGTGCCCCATTGTTTTGCAGCCTTTGCACACGTAGAAATTGAATCGACATTGATGGGCTCAATGATTACCCCCGCAGCGCTAACATGGTGCTAATGGATTTGCATTCACGCCCGATGGCAGACTCTGAGTCATCCTAGGTCTTGCAGCTGCAGGCGTGTAGACCCTGCCATATGCAGTACTGCCTGCTAGCGACATTATTTTATGCACAGCTCTTGCCGATGAGCTTCAATGCTGGGAAGATATCTATCTGGTATTATCGCTCGTGGCTATGAATGCCTGGGCTATCGTGATGGCATTGCTCAGGTCTAGGGATTCGGTGGACAGCAGCTTGCGAAGAATGACCTCGTGGCCGATGCCAAGCACAAAAAAGTCCCGCAGCATTTCCCCCAGAAATCCAGCAAATTCGTAAGTTCCGGCAAGGCACCTCAAGTCGGCGATACAACTCGTCACGTCCTGTCTCTCGGAGCGGTGGTGCGTGTAGAAGTGATACCTGGCCATTAAGACGTTCTCTTTCGGCTTGAGGTGGTTCCTGTCATGTATCTTACATTATTATATATAACTGTATCCCAACATGCTATACATGACTGTAATAAGATATGACCTGTAACCACCAGCATACCTTACCACCGGGGGTGCACTTGCAAGAGACAGGTATATAAGGACAGGTCTCAGACAAGTGCAGCATTCGAGAGCTGTGAAATAAAGGTGCAGGTTCAGAGTGACCTTGACTTCACTACATGCCTTGTGTGAATCTGTACTGAGGGGACAGGAGTTTACAGTGGCGACGAGTTACGGGATTACAGAATCCACAGAATGGCGAACAACGGATCAGATGAAAAGTACAATGCGGGAGACAATTGGGAGGACTTTATAGAAAGGCTCCAGCAAAGCTTTGTAACCAAAGACTGGTTAGGCAACGATATGGCAGACAAGAGAAGAGTCCATCTCTTGACCAGCTGTGACTCGAAAACATACGCTTTAATGAAGGATCTGTTGGCACCCGAGAAACCAGCAAGCAAGTCGTTTGAAGAATTGAGCACACTGGTAAGAGACCACCTGAAGCCAGCGAGCAGCCTACACATGGCCAGACACAGGTTCTACAACTATAGATGCTGTGTGGGCCAGAGCATACCCGACTTCGTGGCGGAACTTCGGAGGTTGGCTAGTTTATGTGAGTTCTCCGATGAACTGAGGAGAGAAATGCTGAGAGACTTTTTCATTGAAGGAATAGGCCACGCAGGGCATATTCCGAAAGCTCATAGAGACCAAGAACCTGACCTTAGAGGCAGCAGCACTGGTTGCACAGACATTCTTGGTAGGGGAAGAAGAAACGAGGTTGATTTACAATGCAGGTACGACAACTAACGAAATATTGGAACAAGAAGTTCACAGCCCTAAACAAGCTGCTACCCCCACACACAGACAAAACTGGCAGAAGAAGCAGAACAGGCTCTCGACAGCAAGCAGTGGCAACAGAAGCCATCAAGGGCCACAGGAACGGCCGTTCACACCTCATCAACCTATGATGCGAGTAATCAACTACAAACTGAGAGAAGCTCAAGAGAGATCAGCCAGACACAGCTCATTCTTTGCAAGCAGTCTGTGCTGGAGGTGTGGGGGTAGACAAGGGAATGTCGATTTCAGCAGGCTGTTTGCAGGAACTGTGAATATACAGGGCATTTGGCCTGCATGTGCAAAAAAACGGCAGCTCGGCTGGTATACGAATCGGATGGGTCGGAAAGGGGACCAGAAGATGGTGGGGACAGTGCCCGGGACACCGATGTACAGCGGGTCAACACGATCAATGGCCGCTGCTCCTACAACAGGACGCTTCCTATAATGATGAGGGTCCTACTCAACGGGATATCTGTCAACATGGAGCTGGATACGGGAGCGAGTCAATCTCTCATGGGCGCTCAACAATTTCAACAATTGTGGCCGCATAAAAGAGACAGACAAAACTCACAAGGGTCGACACCAAACTAAGGACCTATACCAAAGAAATCGTACCAGTCCTCGGCAGCGCCATGCTCTCTGTCACACACAAAGGGACAGTGAATCGACTTCCCCTGTGGATTGTCCCCGGAGACCCTCCAGCACTGCTGGGGAGAAGCTGGCTGGCAAAACTAAACTGGAAATGGGATGATGTCCATGCCATGTCATTAGAGGAACGGACCTCCTGTTCAACAGTTATAAAGCGATTTGAACATCTCTTTCAGCCAGGTGTGGGCACTTTCAAAGGGGCCAAAGTCAAAATCTACATCACACAGGATGCTAGACCGGTCCATCACAAGGCCAGAGCTGTACCCTATGTGATGAGGGAAAAGATTGAACACGAACTAGACAGGCTTCTGCGGGAAGGAATTATATCAGCTGTGGAATTTAGCAACTGGGCAAGCCCCATCGTCCCAGTCATGAAGCCTGATGGATCCGTACGAATCTGTGGGGACTACAAATCTACCATAAACAGAGTCTCCCTCCAGGACCTGTACCCGCTGCCCAGAGCGGAGGACTTATTTGCCACATTGGCTGGAGTTAAACTTTTCTCAAAATTAGACCTCACATCTGCGTATATGACGCAAGAATTGACCGAGGAATCCAAGCTACTCAACACCATTAACACACATCGAGGCCTTTTCATGTACAATCGATGCCCATTCGGCATCAGGACGGCAGCTGCCATATTCCAGCGCAACATGGAGAGTCTGCTCAAGTCCATCCCGGGGACGGTTGTATTTCAAGACGACATACTTATCACGGGCAGGGACACCGACTCCCATCTCCGTAATTTGGAGAAAGTACTAAAGCGGTTGGATCGGGTAGGCCTACGAGTCAAGAAATCCAAGTACCTGTTTCTCGCACCTGAGTTTGAATTTTTGGCCAGAAGGATTGCCGCTGATGGAATCCGCCCAACAGAGTCCAAAACAGAAGCAATCCGCCTGGCACCCAGGCCCCGGAACGTCTCAGAACTGCGCGCCTTTCCCGGGCCACTCATTTACTTTGGGAACTTTATGCAGAACTTAAGCACGCTGCTGGACCCTCTCCACGTGCTACTCAGGAAGGAGTGCGATTGGTTTTAGGGGGACGCCCAGGAACTCGCCTTCAATAAGGCACGCAACCTTCTGTGTTCCAACAGTGTTTTGACTTTCTTTGACCCAGGTAAAAAGCTAGTTCTCACATGCGATGCGTCAGCGTATGGGGTTGGGTGCGTTTTGCAACATGTCAATAGTGTGGGCAAATTACAACCCATAGTTTATGCCTCCAGGACACTTTCGCAGCGGAGCGCGGGTACGGAATGGTAGAGACGGAGGCGCTCGCGTGCGTGTATGGTGTTAAAAAGATGCACCAATACCTTTTCGGGGCCAAGTTCGCGTTAGAAACCGACCAGTAGCCCCTCACGTCCCTCCTATCCGAGAGCAAGGCAATAAACGCCAACGCCTTGGCGCGAATTCAACGGTGGGCACTCATGCTGGCGTCCTACAACTATACCATAAGGCACAGACCAGGCACAGACAACTGTGCCGACGTGCTCAGCAGGCTACCCAAGGCGACCACGGAAGGGACTGACGAACAGGACTGTGAGATAGTCATGGCAATCAATGCCTTTGAGTCCACAGGTTCGCCCATGACGGCTCGCCAAATCAGAGCCTGGACGGCCAGCGACCCCACGTTATCCTTAGTAAAAAGATGTGTCCTAACCGGTGACTGGGCAGAGGCTCGCGATGCCTGCCCCGAGGAATTAAAACCCTTTCACAGGCGCATGCATGAGCTATCACTACAAGCAGACTGCCTGATGTGGGGCAGCCGAGTAGTCATGCCTCTGCGAGGCAGAGAGGCATTTGTCCGGGAGCTCCACTGCGAGCACCCGGGGATCGTTCTCATGAAGGCTATTGCCAGATCCCACGTCTGGTGGCCTGGTATTGACGCGGACTTGGAGCTCTGCGTCCGAAGATGCATCATTTGTGCCCAACTCAGCAATGCCCACAGGGAGGCTCCACTGAGCCCCTGGCCCTGGCCTACCAAACCGTGGTCGCGGGTGCACGTAGACTATGCGGGCCCATTCATGGGCAAAATGTTCCTCGTAGTTGTAGATGCATTTTCAAAGTGGATCGAATGCACCATTTTAAACTCGAGCACAACCTCCACCACTGTGGAGAGCCTCGCAACCATGTTTGCAACGCACGGAATCCCTGACATATTGGTCAGTGACAATGGTCCGTGCTTCACCAGCGCAGAATTCCAAGACTTTATAATTGACCACGGCATAAATCATGTCAAGACGGCATCGTCCCAAGCCGGCCTCCAACGGCCAGGCAGAGAGAGAAGTGCAAATCATTAAACAAGGCATGCTTAAAATCCAAGGTCCCACGCTGCAGGGTCGCCTGTCGCGACTGCTGCTGGCATACAGATCTCGTCCGCACTCATTGACTGGGATCACCCCCACGCAACTGTTGATGAAAAGGACTTTAAAAACAAGGCTCTCATTAATCCTCCCAGACATGCACGAAATCGGTGAGGCAAAGAACTGTAAGCTGACTGAGTACCATGACAGAAATTCGAGGGGGAAATGGAATGAGATAGGGTACAAAGTGTTTGTACTAAACTATGGCAGGGGTCCCAAATGGCTTGCAGGGACAGTAATGGGCAAGGAAGGAAACAGGCTACTGGTAGTACAAATGGACAATGGCAAAACCTGCCGGAGGCATGGAGACCAAGTCAAAAGCAGATTTACCAACAACACTGCGGAACCAGAGGCAGACTACAATGTGGAACTCGCACCACACCTGGTGGACAGACAGAGGGAACAACCTGAGGAAAGGGCAATCCCAACAGACAGCCCAGGTGAGTCAACAACAATCACACCAATCGAAACAGACAGCCCATGCGAGATACCAGCAACCACACCCAAAGAAAAACAGACACCAAGGCAAACAACTGAACCACAACTCAGATGCTCCACGCGAGAGCGTAGACCACCTGAGAGACTGAACTTATAAAGACAATAAGACCTTGGGGGAGGGTGATGTCATGTATCTTACATTATTATATATAACTGTATCCCAACATGCTATACATGACTGTAATAAGATATGACCTGTAACCACCAGCATACCTTACCACCGGGGGTGCACTTGCAAGAGACAGGTATATAAGGACAGGTCTCAGGCAAGTGCAGCATTCGAGAGCTGTGAAATAAAGGTGCAGGTCGAGAGTGACCTTGACTTCACTACATGCCTCGTGTGAATCTGTACTGAGGGGACAGGACTTTACAATTCCGAACCAGCGTACACACCTCTGTATATGTCTTCTCCGCTGGTTTCTCCAGTGTTAGCAGATTCTTGATGAGGCCGTATATTGTGGACCCACACACGGTGAGGAGAATCGCCCTGCACTTAATCGTTTTATCATTCCCATTCAGCTCGTTGGCCATGAAGTACCGGTTGAGACACTCAACGAAGGCTTCCCAATCGTCACCCTCTACAAATCTCTTAAAATACCAATGGCAGCCATGGTCACGTGAAAGTTCGTAATCTGTTACTCGTCACCAATTGTTAAGTATGGAAGAACTCCACAAGATTGAGTACTGTGAGCTAAAATTGACGTGACCTTAGTCTCTTTACTGCAACTCCAGAGTGCCTAGCAGCATGGCAGACAACCTTTTACACTCCCTTGCACGAGGTGTGCAGGTGACCCATGGGCCTCCAACAATTGCGCCCTCTGATGGCAAATATTACACAGTTACAATGTTTACATACTTAACACTAAGGGTTCCTTACATATGGGTGGTATTACTCACTGTCAGGCGTAGTATCGTTTTCAAACATTTTCGTTCCCAATTCCCTCTCACTCTTCTCCCTCCCCCACCTTTTATTCTGCACCCATTGTTTCCCTCACTGGAGTATAGTTCTACAGGATGGACTCATGCTTTGTCCATTAGTCATGTGTTAGCCTTGATCGTGAGTGTCCGATCCTGTTCTCATCCATCATCCACATTAGGTACTTTTAGCAGGTGTCATTATGTTGCAATTAGAAGTGGGAGCACGTGCAGATTTTCCCTGCCCTAACCTGGGGCGGAGGGCGGAATTGTTGATGTCAATTATATTACCCTACCGCTCCCTGGCTGAGGTCATCTAAGTGAGCTTAGACCAAAGATTGAGTTTTTAGTTTATCGTTTCACCTGCTTTGCTGCTTCAGTTTTTTTCATGGCTGTCTCTTCCTCTTCCAGTCCACAATGAGGGCAGGGCCATATAGGATAATGCAGTGATCAATGCCACTCCTTTATTAGCTGGCGGGAGGTGCAATCCTATGGAGCAGAACAGGTCCTGCCAGTTTTAGCTCTGTCCCAATGTAACATGTAATGTGTGTTGTTTTGCATTGTACTGCCTAATGCTACGTTGGTCAATAGTATTACATAGTGTTTACAGCACAGAAACAGGCCACTCAGCCCAACAGGTCCATGCCGGAATTAATGCCCTACACGAGCTTCCTCCCACCCTTCCTCATCTAATCCCATAAACATATCCTTCTATTTCTTTCTCCCTAATGTGTATATCTAGCTACCTCTGTGCTATTCACCTGCCCTAACCTGGGGCATCTGTGCTATTCACCTCGACAATTCCTTGTGGTAGCAAGCTCCACATTCTCACCACTTCCTGGGTAAAGAAGTTTCTCCTGAATTCCCTATTGGATTTATTGGCGACTATCTTTTATTTATGGCCTCCTAGTTCCCCTGCAAGTGGAAACATCTTCTCTACTTATATCCTATCAAACCCTTTCATAATCTTAACGGCTATCAGGTCACCCCTCAGTCTTCTCCTTTCTGGAGAAAATAGCCTCACCTGTTCAATCTTTTCAGGTAGCTATAACCTCCCAGTTCTGGTATCATCCTAGTAAATATTTTTTTGCAACTAACTTCTCCAGTGGCACTGCAGCCTTTTACAATATGGAGACCAGAACTTGCAGCAAAGAAATGTAGTCAGAACACAGATCATTTCCCTCAATGGCTAATTGCACGATGTGGTGTACAATTATACCACACATATCACAAGGATCTTTGGTATAATTTGCATTCTGCGCCAAGTTAGCTGATCTTGATGAAGCTGGTATGAGTGCAGAACAATTTGCCTCAACATTCATACCTTTAAAAAGCAACTGAGTCATATCTGTTCGGAATGATGATTGGTGATTCATGTAAATACTAATGGATCTGTTGTAATCAGAATGGTGGGTGGTGGGGTGGGGTGGGGGGGGGAATATATAGAAATCTTTGAGGCAAGATAGTCCATGAATGAGGTTTTTAAGCGTGGACCATGGCGGTGGGATAGGGGTGTTGATAGGACAAGTCTGGAATTGGGCGACGGAGTCTAGATTTGGCAGCATAAGGAGCTAATTAACAGAGCCCAGTTTCCAAGAACCCAAATGAGAACAGTGCTATAAAGGCAGCATACAATTGCCAAATTATGCTTGGGAGGAACAGGGAATAATGTATCCTCTCTGTGATTCCAAAAGTACAGTCATCACAGATGTGTTTGCTCAGTTCCCTGGCCATGAGTCACACATACTGGTCAGCTCTGGATTCGCTCTCTGCTCCAACTCGCATGAAATGATTGGGCGAGGGCGTGGATTACTTGTACACATAGAATTCTCAAACTGAGTACTATTCAAAGCACAAGAACGCATCCTAAGTATCCGGATTCCAGAATGCATTGTGTAATCACTCTGTCTTCGCAATTACTCACTCGCATCATTAACGCTCATCCGTTTAACCTTGACCTTAAACCCGCAAAAGGATATAGACAGGCTAAGTGAGTGGGCAAAAATTTGGCAGATGGAGTATAATGTGGGAAAATGTGAGGTTATCTACTTTGGCAGAAAAAATAAAAAAGCAAATTATAATTTAAATGGAGAAAAATTGCAAAGTGCTGCAGTACAGAGGGACCTGGGGGTTCTTGTGCATGAAACACAAAAAGTTAGTATGCAGGTGCAGCAAGTGATCAGGAAGGCAAATGGAATGTTGGCCTTTATTGCAAGGGGGATAGAGTATAAAAGTAGAGAAGTCCTGCTACAACTGTACAGGGTATTGGTGAGGCCACACTGGAGTACTGTGTACAGTTTTGGTCTCCGTATTTAAGGAAGGATATACTTACATTGGAGGCTGTTCAGAGAAGGTTCACTAGGTTGATTCCGGAGATGAGGGGGTTGACTTATGAAGATAGATTGAGTAGGTTGGGCCTATACTCATTGGAGTTCAGAAGAATGAGAGGTGATCTTATCGAAATTTATAAGATAATGAGAGGGCTTGACAAGGTGGATGCAGAGAGGATGTTTCCACTGATAGGGGAAACTAAAACTAGGGGACATATTCTCAGAACAAGGGGCCACCCATTTAAAACTGAGATGAGGAGAAATTTCTTCTCTCAGAGGGTTGTAAATCTATGGAATTCTCTGCCACAGAGAGCTGTGGAGGCTGGGTCATTGAATATATTAAAGGCGGAGATGGACAGATTTTTGAACAATAAGAGAATAAAGGGTTATGGGGGGCGGGCAGGGAAGTGGAGCTGAGTCCATGATCAGATCAGCCATGATCTTATTAAATGGCGGAGCAGGCTCGAGGGGCCAGGTAGCCTACTCCTGCTTCTATTTCTTATGTTCTTTTGTAAAACTGCTCTTCCCATTTTCTGGACTTAAACAGGACAATTTACTCAAAGTGCTTTAATCTTTACTGATGAGTGGCTCCAAGTCTCTCAGAATACCCTTCACAACCAAACAGCAGGAAGAAGGATTAAAAAAATAATGAACTAACATTTAAGCAGCCAGTTTTTTTTTCATCAGAATCTCATTCCTTGCAGAGGGTATCAGGCAAAATGCTACAGAGTTGTCAGCTAATGTCATTCTGTTCCTTGTTTAAAGCTAAAGACAGCCTTGACTTAAATATTTTCCTAGCTTCCAGTCATGTCGCATTACATTTATTTATTTTCTGACTGAAAAGTGACAGAGTCTTCTCTAAATAATAAAGACAAAAAAACTATAAATCCAAAATAAAAACAGAAAAAGTTCCGGAAACACTCAGCAGGACAGGCAGCAGTTCTGGCCAAAGATCATCGGCCTGAGACATTGACCCTAACTTCCTCTCGCCACAGATGCTGCCTGACCTGCTGAATTATCTCCAGCATTTTCTATTCTTTACATAGTGTTTGATAAGGCTTTTAGTTAAGGTTAAAATGCAGGTGCAGCAAGCAATTAGGGAGACCAATTATATGTTAGCCTTTATTGCAAGGGGGTTGATGTATAAGAGTAAAGAAATCTTGCTGCAATTATATCGGGCTTTGGTGAGACCACACCTGAAATATTGAGTGTAGTTTTGGTCTCTGTAACCAAGGAAGGACATACTTGCCTTGAAGATGGTGCAACGAAGGTTCATTAGATTGATTCGTGGGATGAAAGGACTGACCTATGAAGAGTGATTGAATATAATGGGCCTGTACTCTTTGGAGTTTAGAAGAACGAGAGGTGATCTCATTGAAATGTATAACATTTTTATTGGACTTTACAGGGTAAATGCTGAGAGGTTGTTCTCTCTGGTTGGAGTATCTAGACTAGGGGTCAATGTCTCAGGATAAGGGGTTAGCCAGATTGGACTGAGATGAGGAGAAATGTTGTCACTCACAGGGTGGTGAATATTTGGAATTCTCTACCCTGAGGTCTGTGGATGCTCAGTCGATGAGTATATTCAAGACTGAGATCGATAGATTTTTGGGCACTAAGGGAATCAAGAGATATGGGGACAGGGTGGGAAAGTGGAGTTGAGGTAGAAGATCAGCCATGATCTTATTAAATGGCGGAGCAGGCTCGAGGGGCCGAATGGCCTACTCCTGCTCCGAATTTTTATGTTCTTATGTTTTAATGTTATTTCATGAGGGAGAAGAGTCTGAAGATTTGTGAATTATTGTCACGATGAGGTTGCAATTGATCTGTCAATGATTGTGTCATTATCAATGATTGTGTCATTGCATTCTGTTTTGCAAATAAGCAAATAAAAAGGCTTGGAAAATGTATTTTCATGATGTTGTTGACCTTTGAATCATCCGTACATTATTCTCTCCAATGGCGATTTTAGCATTATCTACTTACATTGGAAAGAAAAAATGTATCTCATTTCCCACTTCCACCTTTATTTTTAAATCTGCACTTTAGCACTTTTGTTGCACTGTCATGGTGCTAAAGGTACTATTTTGTGTTGTAGATCGCTTTTTGCCTCTACTACCCTACTATCATCCCATCTCTCTTAAAGGCACGGACACCTACTGAGGAATGATTCCAGACACAGCCGAATGCATAGCTTATACTGTTCGCGTAGCTCAGTTATTTTTGTCCAAGTCCAACTTCAGAGACTTGAACACATAATCTAGGCTGACGCTTCAGTGAAGTACTGAGGGAGTGATGCACTGTCAGAGATGCTGTCTTTTGGATGAGACATTAAACTGAAGCCCAGTCTGTCCTCTCTGTAAGAGCTGTAAAATATCCCATTGCGCTGTATGAAGAAGAGCAAGAGAATTCTCCCTGGTGTCCTGGCCAATATTGATCCAGCAACCATCATCACTAAATCTTATTGCTTGATGTGGGAACTTGCTGTCTGCAAATTGGTTGCCGCGTTCCCCGATATTACAATAGTGACAACACTTCAAAAGTACTTCATTGGCTGTAAAGTGCTTTGGGATGTCCTGAGGTCGTGAAAGATGCTATGTAAATCCAAGACCTTCTTTCTTACTGTTTATACCATTGATGGTGTCCTGCACAATGTACTTTGGCTCTTAGCCTAGAGTTTCTGAATTAAAAAAATCAAATGAGAATTAAGGGAGTAGCATATACCCGGCAACAAAATGTGTCTTCTAGTCTGCGGGTGACCTCTAGGCCAGGCGATTTTAACCAGACGGCCCTTGACCAGCATGTTTTGGAACCTGCCAGGATGGATGTACATGAGGCCCAGCAGTTAAAATAGCCCAGGCCTCAAACTGATGCCGTTGGGGGTCATTTGACGTGCACATTCCACCAAAAAGGGGGCAGGCAAAAGGCAGGTAACTATAGGCCGGTTAGTTTAACATCTATAGTGGGGAAAATGCTTGAAACTATCATTAAGGAAGAAATAGCGGGACATCTAGATAGGAATAGTGCAATCAGGCAGACGCAGCATGGATTCATGAAGGGGAAATCATGTTTAACTAATTTACTAGAATTCTTTAAGGATATAACGAGCATGGTGGATAGAGGTGTACTGATGGATGTGGTGTATTTAGATTTCCAAAAGGCATTCGATAAGGTGCCACACAAAAGGTTACTGCAGAAGATAGAGGTACGTGGAGTCAGAGGAAATGTATTAGCATGGATAGAGAATTGGCTGGCGAACAGAAAGCAGAAAGTCGGGATAAATGGGTCCTTTTCGGGTTGGAAATCGGTTGTTAGAGGTGTGCCACAGGGATCGGTGCTGGGACCACAACTGTTTACAATATACATAGATGACCTGGAAGAGGGGACAGAGTGTAGTGTAACAAAATTTGCAGATAACACTAAGATTAGTGGGAAAGCAGGTTGTGTAGAGGACACAGAGAGGTTGCAAAGAGATTTGGATAGGTTAAGCGAATGGGCTAAGGTTTGGCAGATGGAATACAATGTCGGAAAGTGTGAGGTCATCCACCTTGGAAAAAAAACAGTAAAAGGGAATATTATTTGAATGGGGAGAAATTACAACATGCTGTGGTGCAGAGGGACCTGGGGGTCCTTGTGCATGAATCCCAAAAAGTTAGTTTGCAGGTGCAGCAGGTAATCAGGAAGGCGAATGGAATGTTGGCCTTCATTGCGAGAGGGATGGAGTACAAAAGCAGGGAGGTCCTGCTGCAACTGTATAGGGTATTGGTAAGGCCGCACCTGGAGTACTGCGTGCAGTTTTGGTCACCTTACTTAAGGAAGGATATACTGGCTTTGGAGGGAGTACAGAGACGATTCACTCGGCTGATTCTGGAGATGAGGGGGCTACCTTATGATGATAGATTGAGTAGACTGGGTCTTTACTCGTTGGAGTTCAGAAGGATGAGGGGTGATCTTATAGAAACATTTAAAATAATGAAAGGGATAGACAAGATAGAGGCAGAGAGGTTGTTTCCACTGGTAGGGGAGACTAGAACTAGGGGGCACAGCCTCAAAATACGGGGGAGCCAATTTAAAACCGAGTTGAGAAGGAATTTCTTCTCCTAGAGGGTTGTGAATCTGTGGAAATCTCTGCCCAAGGAAGCAGTTGAGGCTAGCTCATTGAATGTATTCAAGTCACAGATAGATAGATTTTTAACCAATAAGGGAATTAAGGGTTACGGGGAGAGGGTGGGTAAGTGGAGCTGAGTCCACGGCCAGATCAGCCATGATCTTATTGAATGGCAGAGCAGGCTCGAGGGGCTAGATGGCCTACTCCTGTTCCTAATTCTTATATTCTTATGTTATAATAGAAATACTCAGCATGAACCTTTGCCTAGTACGATGGTTCTATTAGTTTTTTGTAAACTGTTAACCTAAGCTCCCAAATTGCTCAACGGATAAATGCACCTCTCAATTGGTACTGAGCCACACCAAGTAAGAAGGTCCCAAGTTTGATCTCTGCTCTGTGTTGAGTTGAGTGTTCTCAACCGAGAAGCCAGGTGGAGGGCTACAATTATCCTCAGTGCCCCTGAGCTAGGGAGGGGAAAACCAGCCCGAACTTCCACTCGTGACTGTTATCTGGTTGTGGTGTTTGAGGTGACTACGTTGGTGTCGTCAATAAAATTTTACTTTGACTGTTTTGCATTGGTGCCTTGTGTATGATTGCGGACTTTAATGGCAATGAGCCATCATCGTGGCACATAGCGCAGTCAGTATTAGCTGCATCCCTCAGCTTCCTCAAGAGAACCGATGCCTTATGAGCTGCTGACATGCGATCTTGCATCGGCAGCAATGCCACTGGCAATACCTGGCCCCTCATGATGGACAAGTTGTGCAGCATGCAGCACACCACAATAAATTGCGACACCTGGTGAGGTGAGTATCAAAGGCGGCCTCCAGAGTGGTTCAGGCATCGGAAACGCTGCTTCAGCACCCCTACTGCCTGCTCATTGGCTGGTGGCTGCATGGCAGTCATTGTAACGATGCTCTGCTTGTGTGGTTTGGCTGTGGAGGGGGTTCATTAGCCAGGTGGCTAGGCCGTATCCTTTGTCCCCGAGCAGTCAGCCCTGCCCTTCCCATGGTGGTCAAAACAATCGTGGCACAGTGCTCTCATGCAGGATGAAAGCATCATGTGCGCTGTCAGGATAGCGGGCATTCACTGCGAAGATGCGCTATGTGTGGTCGCACACCAGCTGCACATTTAGGGAGTGGTATCCCTTTTGGTTTCTGTGTTGTGTAATGTTGCTCGCAAAGCCATGTGTATGCAGTCAATGGCTCCTTAAACCCTCGGGAAGCCTGCAATCCTCCCAAACCCACATGCCCGTTCATTCTGGCTCTCCCTGTTCATTGGGAATGTTATGAAGTCCATTCTGTGGGCGTAGAGAGCCTTTGTGATGTGGCGAATGCAGCCATGTGCAGCGTATGTTCCCTGATGCAGCCTGGAAGGAGCCGGAGGTATAGAAGGCCAGCGCCACAGTGACCTTCGCTGCGACGGGCAGCGCAGTCCTGGTGCCGATGTGAGGCTGCAGGTCTGCCTGCAGGAGATGGCATATCTCTCTCAGCACTTCCTTTCGGAAGTACAGCCTTCTCACACTGCTCCTCAGAGAGCTGGAGGTCTGAGCCTTGCTGCATGTAAACCCGTGGGGGTAAGACCTCCTGTCCAGATGTCTACGGCCTTTCCTCATTCGTGGTCCTACATGGCCAACAGCCCTACTGTCTTCATGCCGATTAACCAGAGCATGGAGTGGGTGACGCTGGCGAACTAGTAATGCGCCAATTCAATTATTTCACTCAAGCTGTAAGGACCCTGTAACTGCAGATAAATCTGCCGCTTTAAAGTCAGAGGTTCCCACAGCGTGCTCTGCGGAAACGTTGCGCTCAATGTAACCTCCGATTAATGCTCCTCCTCCCTCCCTTTAAATAGGCTGCAGATAGCGCCAATGGAACGTGGTACCGCCTGGTCTCTCGAGCGTGATTGGGGCAGACGCTAAATGATGCGGCCATACCTATCTTTGCCACCGGGGCACAAGCGGGTCGTTGCTCGACGTCTGACTGAAAGTACACAGCGAGGCAGTAGCGTTTTGCGTCACCACAAAACCGGCACCTAATTTCCTGGCAGGGCGCTGCATGCTGCGCGGTCGGGCGGTAAGCAATTCGAGACACATTACCGCCCTTCCAGGGCGCTAACTGAGGCACTACACAACCGAATTTTCAGCTCTCATTATCCAAGCAGTATGTGGTCTCCTTATTCTTCCTACCAAACTGCAACACCTCACACTTATGTATATTGTAATTCATTTTCCAGTTACACGCCTATTCTGCAAGTTTGTCACGTTCTTCCTTTGTACTAACTACACCTCCCAATTTTGTGTCATCCGCAAATTTTGTAATTGTACTTCTGATTCCTGAGTCCAAATCATTAATATAAATTGAGAGCAACTATGGCCCCAGTAATAATCCCTGTGGAACACCACTTTTACCAGTCTGCGTAGCTACCTTTAACCCCTATCTCTGTTATCCGTTTTGCAGCCAGCTTGTCTGTTTAGACGTCATGTATCCTCTCCTAAAAGAAAGATTTTAATTTATATAGCTTCTTTCAGGACCCCAGAATGTCCCAAAATGCTTTACAGCCAATTTACCACTTTTGGAGTGCAGTCACTGTTGTGATGTGCAAAACGCGGCAGCCAATTTGCGCACAGCAAGCTCCCACAAACAGCAATATGATAATAACCAGATAATCTGGTTTTTAGTGATGTTGGTTGAGGGATAAATATTGATCAGGACACCAGGGAGCACTCCCCTGCTCTTCTTCGAAATAGTGCCACAGGATGTTTTACATCCACCTGAGAGGGAAGACCGGACCTCGGTTTAACGGTTCATCTGAAAGACAACATCTCCACCACCACAGCACTCCTTCCGTACGGCACTGAAGTGTCGGACTAGATTACGTGCTCAAGTCTGTGGAGTGGTGTTTGAATCCACAACCTTTCGACTTTGAGTTGAGAGTGCTACCACCGAGCTTCGCTGACACAGGTTTCTTCAGTTATTACTCAAGTGGATTCTCTGTATATGAGGCTAGCCAGACTATTCAACCATTGGTGGAACAAACCAATGTCCAATCCTGTTCTGACCCAGTGCCCACACATGCGCACTTTCCAGCAGGGTCGCACAGCCTGTATCTGTGTTATAATCTGTATCTAAATCAATGTAAAAAGTGATCAGCATGTGAAATAAATTTCTGGGTGGCATACCGTAGGCAAGAAAAACCTGGAGACATTTAAGACATAGTTGGATGTTGAGATGGAAAGGCTGCAGTGTTCTTTTGTATGGATATTTGCTGTTATTAGCCGAGGCATAGAATAAAAGAGCAGGGAGCTATGCTTGAACTGTGTAAAACACTGGCGTGCAGTTTTGATCACCGCGTTATAGGAAGGATGTGATTGCACTGGAGAGAGTACAGAGAAGATTTACGAGGATGTTGCCTGGACTGGAGAATTTTAACTATGAAGAAAGATTGGATAGGCTGGGGTTGTTTTCTTTGGAACAGAGGAGGCTGAAGGAAGTCATAATTGAGGTGTATAAAATTATGAAGGGCCAAGATAGAGTGCATAGGAAGGTCCTATTCCCCTTAGCAGAGGGGTCAACAACCAGGGGGCATAAATTTAAAGTAAGTGATATGAGGTTTAGAGGGGATTTGAGGAGACATTTTTTCACCCAGAGGGCGGTCTGGAACTCACTGCCTGAAAAGGTGGTAGAGGCAGAAACCCTCATAGCTTTTAAAAAGTACTTGGATTTACTTTGGAGTGCCGTAACCTACAGGGCTCCGGACCAAGAGACGGATTAGGCTGGATAGTTCTTTGATGGCCGGCATGGACATGATGGGCCAAATGGCCTCTTCTATGCTGTAAATTTCTATGGTTCTATGGGCTAGAAATTAAATTTTTGGTCATAGCGGTATTTTTCCGCCAAAAATACCACTATGACACTGCTATGATTTCAAGGCCTAACAGTTGGGATAAAATGCACCCAGCAATAAAAATCGGCGTCTAACAAGGATTCGTAGCGCAAACTGCGATCCTCGCCAACTTTAGTCCGAGGCCGATACCACTAAGAGTTGGGCCTACGGAGGGCGGAAAAACACCTGAAAATAAATTGGAAAAAAGAAAAAGAAATTCACAAAACATGTACAAGATACTTATCTAGAGAATCACTGCAAAAGAATTAAAAAATAAAAACTTTAATTTACCTTTTTTGCAGGTCTTCATCCTCAATGCTGTTCCAAGGGCTCCAACGCAGGTTTTTGCCGGGCGTTTTTTTGCTCCTATCTACGGAGGCACTGCGAGACAAATTTTATGCGAAAGTGCTTTTTCGAGTCTTGCACGCCGGCGGTCCGCTCCCCAGCAGTACTTAAAAACCAGACGCAAGGCTTCACCGAATTTCCCGGTTCGCCATTTTTGGCGAAAAATAGCGAAATATCAGCAAGAAACCGGACACAAGGTTGGGGAATTTCTAGCCATGATTCCATAATAGCGATGAGGAGCAAGATGCCTGACTAAGATAATCCCTCCCTAGTCTAAGTGCACTTTGACCACTTTCCACACCCTTACTGCTTCACCACTTGATATCAGCTATCTCAGTACAGAGCAGGGATGTGTGAGGCACCCTTCCTGGCTCGGTAACTTGCCAGGGGGTTTATTTCCCAGCAGTGGCATCAGGCCAAGTAGTACTTTGTTATTTCACTGGAGAAGCTGGGCTTGTTCTCCTTGGAGCAGAGAAGGTTAAGGGAAGATTTAATAGAGGTGTTCAATATTATGAAAGGTTTTGACAAAGTAAATAAGGATAAATTATTTCCACTGGTAGGAGAGTCACAGATTTAAGATAATTGGCTAAAGAACCAGAGGGGAGATGAGGAGCTCTATCTTAACGCAGTGAATTGTTATGATGTGGAATGCACTGCCTGAAACACGATGCAAAGGTAACTTTCAAAAGGGAAATGGATATATACTCAAAAAGGAAACATTTGCAGTACTGTGGGTTAAAAGCAGGGGAGGGAGGCTAATTGGACAGCTCTTTCAAAGAATCGGCACTTGCACAATGGGCCGAATGGCCTCCTTCTGTGATGTATGATTCTGTGAATTATTCCATTTATTCCCTCCCACAACCCCGTCTTGGCATCTTTCTAATGTGACTCGTGTTATGCGTTTGAAGAGGGAGGAATTTAAAAGCCCTGTATCATCCTGCAAGCATGCAGTGGCGATAGGACAATTGTTGTTATAGTTAAAATAGTGCAAGCTACAAAGGCACCAGAGGTTAGACGGCAATAACTTCAAACACAAACATATTTGGTGGAGAGAATTTTAAAGGTGTATATGTGAAGATCATACATTCAAAACTATAATTTATTTTGACTCATATTTCTGTCACTATCTTTAATTAACCAAACTCTGTAGTCAAGAACAGTTGGCTTGCAAGCCAGAAATGGGAGACACCCCAAAGCCTTTAATCTTGTGGGGGATTATTTTACAACCCGGCCTGCCCTGGGTCATGTTCTTAAGGCATTGTTTTACAAGCAATCTTTTGAAGAGTAAAGCTGATTCTGCTCCCAATGTTCTCCCCTTCTTTCTGAAGGCGCCTACTCTGGCTCCACATATGCCAGCTGCCCTCCTGTATCATGCCCCAAGTGCCCATTCCTCACCTGTATGCCGAGGCAGTAAATGTCGGCAAGCTTTTGTTTTGTTCACGGAGGGGCCTCGCGACCAAGTCCAATTTTATTCTCACTCGACATCTCACACGCACAGACACGCCATCCAGCGAGGGGTATAGGATAGCAATCAGAAATAGAAAGCCTGGCTGATTTTCCCCCTCCTTAGAAAAAAAGAACGATTTGCATTCATATAGCACCTTTTACGTCCTCAGGAAGTCCCAAAGCACATTACAGCCAATGGAGTATTTTTGAAGTGCAGTCACTGCTGTAATGTAGGAAATGCAGCAGCCAATTTGCACACAGCAAGCTCCCACAAACAGCAATGTGATAATACCAGCTAATCTGTTTTTAGGTTTCAAAGAATTCCCCTGCTCTTCTTCAAAATAGTGCCCAGGGATCTTTTATGTCCACTGGAGAAGGCAGACATAGGTTTAACATCTCATCCGAAAGACAACCCGTGCGAAAGTGCAGCGCTCCCTCAGTCCTGCACTAAAGTGTCAACCTGGAGAGCAGGCACAAACCCACAACCTCCTGACTGAAAGGCAGCAGCGCTACCACTGAACCACGGCTGACACCGAGCCACGGCGAATTAAAGCACACCTATAATTCCATCCCACCGCCCACACATCTGCGATCAGCTACCAGCACAGACCAGCGATCTGGTATCTTCACTGTCTGCGTGGCTCAGCGCAACGCCAGTCCGGCAGCACCGCAATTTAAAAATTCTTATCCTTGTTTTCAAATCCCTCACCTCTTCCCATCTCTGTAATCTCCTCTAGCCCTAAACCCTCCGAGATCTCTGCAGTACTCCAACTCTGGCCTCTTGCGCATCCCGATTTTAATCGCTCCACCTATGGCGGCTGTGCCTTCAGCTGCTTGGGCTCGAAGCTCTGGCATTCTCTCCCTAAACCTCGCCACCTCTCTACCTCTCTTTCCTCCTTCAAGAAGCTCCTTAAAACCATCTGCCTTGATATCTCCTTAAGTGGCTCGGAGTCAAATTTTATTTGCCAACGCTCCTGTGGAGCACCTTGGGACATTTTACTGCCATAAAGGTGCTATATAAATGCATGTTGTTGTTGTTGTTGTTGTTGTAGTAGTCGGGGAATCCATAAAACTAACTTAATGTCCTGCTGTGTCTCTAAACACAGAGTCCAACATCTGATGAAAGCGAGAAAATCAGACCAGGTCAGGGAAAAACTCAAAGGAAATGTCCTGTTTTTTTTAAATGAAGGAGGAAGAAGGTCAACAAAGGCTACAATTAGAGCAATGTATAATCCTGATATCGTTCCGCCCATTGTCTTGTAAAACAGGCTTGAAATGCTCTCCTGGTCAGTAATAACAGCCCATTTGTTGTCTGTAGTTTTTAGCCTACAGCTTCCTTTTGATGTTACACATATGCTGTTGGGCAATACAAGCAAGACCTGACAAGCTTTAAGGAATGCATTTGGGTGGCTCCAGGAGAGCAGAGAAGGCCTGTCGGTATGTCCATGATCAACTCTCTTTCAAGGTCAAGTGACAAGGTTACTTAATGAAAAGAAAGCTAACTTGAATTTTTCATTCAAGAATGATTCACAACACACACGACAAGAGCAAAGGAAACATGCACCTTATGAGTTGTGACTCACTACTGATTCCTTGCCACGCAGATGGTACATCGAGCAATAAATCTATTACTCCATAAGCCAGTCTGGAGTAATAGGAACAATATTACTTTTACGTAATATTTTGGTTGTGGAGCCTACTTTTGTGGGGAAAATGGTGAGCAGGTCTTAAACCATGGCAGCTGTATGGATTGATGGAGTGGTTTGAGGCGATTAGCATAGATGCATTTAAGGGGAAGCTAGATATGTACATGGGAGAAAGGAATAGAGGTTATATTGATGGAGGAGGCTCACACAGAGCATAGACCAGCAAAAAAATTCAGAGTCGTGAGCCGAGAGACAGATCTTGTACTGACCCATGTGTTGTCATCTCATAAACACCAGCATAGACCAGTTCGGCCAAATGGCCTGTTTCTGTTCTGTAAAGTTCTATGTAATTCTATGTAACATGAACAAACTCCATGTATCGATCTCCCAAGTTTATATTATCTTTTGCCTTTGCTCTTCTGCAGACCTGCTGGCAGCCACTTTACAAAATGGAGACACTTTCGCTGCAAGTGTGCAGAAGAATTGAAACTCCAAGTGTATTAGTGTATTTAATTAGTTGCGTCACAGGAAGAGTTCACACCTTAAAGAAAAGAAGAGAGAAAACGGAGGAGGAAGTGAAGAAAACAAAATTGTTATCACAACATGCATGAATTATCCCAGAAAGCATTGTGCAATCATGCACTCACATAATTGTCCAAAAATAAAAGCAAAATACCGCGGATGCTGGAATCTGAAATAAAAACAGAAAATGCTGGAAATCTCAGCGGGTCAGGCAGCATCTGTGGAGAGAAATAGAGTTAATGTTTCAGGTCAATGACCCTTCATGAGAACTGGCAATAGTTCAAAATGTAACAGATTCTTAAGGAAGTGCAGGGTCCCTGAAAGGGGGAGGGGGGTGAGGAAAGAACAAAAGGGAAGGTCTGTGATAGGGTGGAAGGAAGAAGAGATTTGAGAGATAAAGGGATGATGGACCAAATTGAGATGGTAATAGCACAAGTTAGGAAACAAAAGATGAGTCTAGATGGGAGTCATCACCATCTGCTGTGGGAAACGGAGAGAAAAATAAAAATAAAAAAGGGGGGTTGTAAAAAAAAAAGGAAGGAAGGAGAACAAAATACGGGCAGAGGTTCCGCTCTGAAATTGTTGAACTCGATGTTGCGTCCAGAAGGCTGTAAAGTGCCTCAGCAAAAGATGAGGTGCTGTTCCTCGAGCTTGCGTTGAGCTTCACTGGAACAGTGTTGGAGGCTGAGGACGGAGAGATCAGAGTGAGAGTGGAGCAGGGAATTTAAGTGACAGACGACTGGAAGCTCAGGGTCACGCTTACAGACTGAATGAAGTTGTTCTGCAAAGCGGTCACAAAAACTGCGTTTGGTCTCCCCACACATATAATTGTGTTATGGATTCTGGGACATGCAACCCCGAGCCAAAACCACTCATATTGCAACCAGACTCTCAGTGGGCAATGAGGGTGATACGTTACACTAACCATTTAAATTTAACCTCAGGCACCAGGAATTAAATATGTTAACTTTTGGAAAATGATAATGGTTTTCTAATAAACATCGATTTTCCATTTGTATGTGTGCTTTTTTAACCTTTGTTATATTTAAAAGCATAGCAGCAGTGAGGATCTTGGTAGCACAGTGTCTAGCCCGGGGCCTAGGTAAAAGTCCAGCCCTGACTGCTGGGATAACAGTTGCTCCTCTCTGTAAAGGTGACGTGTGAAATGACTTTGGCCCCTCTTAATCCAGTTCTTCATGGATTGGGTTCACGGAACAAACTGCCCCGAAATTGGAAACAAATTGGGAATCTTACTCAGAAGGACCATATGGATAGCTGGGATGGGAAGCGGAAATGTTCACATTCGCACAGCATACCTTCGACATTGGGTTCAAGACAGAGTAGAGAAAGCTTAATATTAAATATCTGGGAGTCACTCTGGCCGACCAGTGCTACCTTGCCCGAGTGGCCATCCATCATGCGTAAGCCTAAACAATGTGTTGCCAAGTTATTAAGCCCTAAGAGACAGCCCAGCTGAGCCTGATCATGGCCTCATTTGATGTCTGCACATATGTATTTCTAGATCGCAATCAGGAGCAGAGACTGTAATGACTCAAGAGTCTGGTTACTGTAAACTCACTCAGGTGCAACCTGATCCATCTTTATTCCAGCCCAAGAGTGCCAGCACGACAAAGACACCCAGCTTATATACAGGTGACCAAGCACACATGCCACATACGTACAGCCTGATGACCTCCGACCACAGTGCCCTCTGGTGTCTGGTGACCCCCAAGTATCAATAAATAACAACATCCCCCTTTTAAAATCTTAACAACAGTCTTTTTACAAATTAAGACGGTCTGGGGCTTTCCTCTCACGAGTTGATCGTCTCAGTTCAACTTTGGCTCTGGGCGGGGGTTCTGAGTCCGTTGAGACTGAGGGCTGAGTAGCTGATCTGATGGGAGTGGTCTTGACCACATCAGAGACTGAAGGTTCAGAGTCAGTGACGTCAGCAGAGTCCTCTGATGAGTGAACAATGGTTGGTTGGTCACTGACTGCATCTTCCTCACTCGGTTCCAGTTCATCCGTGTGCCGCAGTTTAACCTGCTCAAGGTGTTTCCTGCATGTTTGCCCATTCTTGAGCAATACAGTAAACTCTTCTTGGCTATAACAGTGCCAGCGATCCACTTTGGACCTTTGACCATAGTTCAGTACATAAACTGGATCGTTGACCGAGATGCCACGTGACACGGCAACATGAGACACCAGACACCATTGCTGACTTTGATGTCTGTTTTCAACATGATCATTCAAATCAGGATGAACAAGAGAAACCCTGGTCTTGAGATTTCTCTTCATCAGTAGTTCACAAGGAGGAACCCCAGTAAGCGTATGAGATCTTGACCTGTAACTGAGCAAAATACATGACAACCATCTTTGCCCTTTCCTCAGGTTGTTCCCTCTGTCTGTCCACTAGATGTGGTGTGAGTTCCACATTGTAGTCTGCTTCTGGTTCAGCAGTGTTGTTGGTAAATCTACTTTTGACTTGGTCTACATGCCTCCGGCAGGTTTGGCCATTATCCATTTGTATCACCTGTTTCCTTCCTTGCCTGTTACTGTCCCTGCAAGCCATTTGGGATCCCTGCCATAGTTTAGCACAAACACTTTGTCCCCTATCTCATTCCACCTCCCCGTCGAATTTCAGTCATGGTACTCAGTTAGCTTACGGCGCTTTGCCTCAACGATTTCATGCATGTCTGGGAGGATTAATGAGAGCCTTGTCTTCAAGGTCCGTTTCATCAATAGTTGCGCGGGGGGAACTCCAGTCAATGAATGCGGACGAGATCTGTATGCCAGTAGCAGTCACGACAGGCGGCCCTGCAGCATGGGACCTTGGATTTTGAGCATGCCTTGTTTAATGATCTGCACTGCTCGCTCCGCCTGGCCATTGCAGGCCGGCTTGAACGGTGCCATCTTAACGTGATTTATGCCGTGGTCACTCATAAAATCTTGGAATTCTGCACTGGTGAAGCACGGACCATTATCACTGACCAATATGTCAGGAATGCCGTGCGTTGCAAACATAATTCCAAGGCTCTCCACAGTGGTGGAGGTGGTGCTTGAGTTTAAAATGGTGCATTCGATCCACTTTGAAAATGCATCTACAACTATGAGGAACATTTTGCCCGTGAATGGGCCTGCGTAGTCTGCGTGCGCTCGCGACCACGGTTTGGTGGGCCAGGGCCAGGAGCTCAGGGGGAGCCTCCCTGAGGGCGTATCTGAGTTGGGCACAAATGGTGCACCAACGAACGCAGAGCTCCAAGTCCGCGTCAATGCCAGGCCACCAGACGTGGGATCTGGCTATGGCCTTCATGAGAACGATCCCCGGGTGCTCACGGTGGAGCTCCCAGACAAATGCCTCTCAGCCTCGCAGAGGCATGACTGCTCGGCTGCCCCACATCAGGCAGTCTGCTTGTAGTGACAGATCATGCATGCGCCTGTGAAAGGGTTTTAATTCCTTGGGGCAGGCATCGCGAGCCTCTGCCCAGTCACCGGTTAGCACACATCTTTTTACTAAGGATAATGTGGGGTCGCTGGTCGTCCATGCTCTGATTTGGCGAGCCGTCATGGGCGAACCTGTGGACTCAAAGGCATTGATTGCCATGACTATCTCACAGTCCTGTTCGTCAGACCCTTCCGTGGTCGCCAGGGGTAGCCTGCTAAGCGCGTCGGCACAGTTGTCTGTGCCTGGTCTGTGCCTTATGCTGTCATCGTAAGAGGCCAACATGAGTGCCCACCGTTGAATGCGCGCCGAGGCGTTGCCGTTTATTGCCTTG
The DNA here is from genome assembly GCF_044704955.1 of Pristiophorus japonicus. Lineage (NCBI taxonomy): Eukaryota > Metazoa > Chordata > Chondrichthyes > Pristiophoridae > Pristiophorus > Pristiophorus japonicus. The sequence continues at coordinate 518,115 of NC_091997.1, forward strand.
CTCTCGGATAATAGGGACGTGAGGGGCTTGTGGTCGGTTTCTAACACGAACTTGGCCCCGAAAAGGTATTGGTGCATCTTTTTGACACCGTACACGCACGCGAGCGCCTCCGTCTCTACCATTCCGTACCCGCGCTCCGCCCACGAAAGTGACCTGGAGGCATAAGCTATGGGTTGTAATTTGCCCGCACTATTGACATGTTGTAAAACGCACCCGACCCCGTATGCTGACGCATCACATGTGAGAACTAGCTTTTTACCTGGGTCAAAGAAAGCCAAAACACTGTTGGAACACAGAAGATTGCGTTCCTTGTTGAAGGTGCGTTCCTGGGCATACCCCCAAAACCAATCGCACCCCTTCCTGAGTAGCATGTGGAGAGGCTCCAGCAGCATGCTTAAGTTCTGCATAAGGTTCCCAAAATAATTGAGCAGCCCGAGAAAGGCATGCAGTTCTGAGACATTCCGGGGCCTGGATGCCAGGCGAATTGCTTCTGTTTTGGACTCTGTTGGACGGATTCCATCAGCGGCAATCCTTCTGCCCAAAAATTCAATCTCGGGTGCGAGAAACAGGCACTTGGATTTCTTAACTCTTAGACCTACCCGATCCAACCGCTTTAGTACTTCCTCCAAATTGCGGAGATGGGAGTCAGTGTCCCTGCCCGTGATAAGTATGTCGTCTTGAAATACAACCGTCCCCGGGATGGACTTGAGCAGACTCTCCATGTTGCGCTGGAATATAGCAGCTGCCAACCTGATGCCGAATGGGCATCGATTGTACATGAAAAGGTCTCGATGTGTGTTGATGGTGGTGAGTAGCTTAGACTCTTCGGTCAATTCTTGCGTCATATACGCAGATGTGAGATCTAGTTTTGAGAAAAGTTTTCCTCCAGCCAATTTGGCAACTAAGTTCTCCACTCTGGGCAGTGGGTATTGGTCCTGGAGGGAGACTCTGTTTATGGTAGATTTGTTGTCCCCACAGATTCGTAGGGATCCATCAGGCTTCATGGCTGGGACAATGGGACTTACCCAGTCGCTAAATTCCACGGGTGAGATAATGCCTTCCCGCAGAAGCCTGTCCAGTTCATGTTCAATCTTTTCCCTCATCACATAGGGCACAGCTCTCGCCTTGTGATGGACGGGTCTGGCATCCTGTGTGATGTAGATTTTGACTTTAGCCCCTTTGAAGGTGCCCACACCTGGCTGAAAGAGATGTTCAAATCGACTTAGAACTGTTGAGCAGGAGGTCCGTTCCTCTGATGACATGGCGTGAACATCATCCCATTTCCAGTTTAGTTTTGCCAGCCAGCTTCTCCCCAGCAGTGCTGGGAGATCTCCGGGGACAATCCACAGGGGAAGTCGGTTCACTGTCCCTTTGTGTGTGACTGAGAGCATGGCGCTGCCGAGGACTGGGACGATTTCTTTGGTACAGGTCCTTAGTTTGGTGTCGACCCTTGTGAGTTTTGGTCTGTCTCCTTTGTGCGGCCACAGCTGTTCAAATTGTTGAGCGCTCATGAGAGATTGACTCGCTCCTGTTTCCAGCTCCATGTTGATAGATATCCCGTTAAGTAGGACCCTCATCATTATAGGAGGCGTCCTGCTGTAGGAGCAGCGGCCATTGATCGTGTTGACCAGCTGTCCCTCGGTGTCCCGGGTACTGTTCCCACCATCTTCTGGTCCGCTTTCCGACCCTTCCGATTCGTATACCAGCCGAGCTGCCGTTTTTCTGCACATGCGGGCCAGATGCCCTGTATAGTCGCAGTTTCTGCAAACAGCCTGCTGAAATTGACACCCCCCTTGATGAGTGCCTTCCCCCACATCACCAGCACAGACCGCTTCCATTGTTTCCAAAGGATGAGCTGCGTCTGGCTGATCTCTCTTGAGCTTCTCTCAGTTTGTAGTTGATTGCTATCATTGTGGGTTGATGAGGTGTGAACGGCCGTTCATGTGGCCCTTGATGGCTTCTGGCACCACTGCCTGCTGTTGAAGGCCTGCTCTCCTACCTTTGTCTGTGTGTGGGGGTAGCGGCTTGTTTCACGCTGTGAACCCCTTGTTCCGATGTTTTGTTAGTTGTCATACCCGCAGTGTAGATCAACCTCATTTCTTCTTCTCCTGCCAAGAATGTCTGTGCAACCAGTGCTGCTGCCTCTAGGGTCAAGTTCTTGGTCTCTATGAGCTTTCGGAATATGCCTGCGTGGCCTATTCCTTCAATAAAAAAGTCTCTCAGTACTTCTCTCTTTAGTTCATCGGAGAACTCACATAAGCTAGCCAACCTCCGAAGTTCCGCCACGAAGTCGGGTATGCTCTGGCCCACACAGCGTCTGTAGTAGTAGAACCTGTATCTGGCCATGAGTAGGCTGCTCGCAGGTTTCAGGTGGTCTCTTACCAGTGTGCTCAACTCTTCAAATGACTTGTTTGCTGGTTTCTCGGATGCCAGCAGGTCCTTCATCAAAGCGTATGTTTTCGAGCCACAGCTGGTCAAGAGATGGGCTCTTCTCTTATCTGCCTTATCATCGCCTAACCAGTCTTTGGTTATGAAGCTTTGCTGGAGCCTTTCTATAAAGTCGTCCCAATTATTTCCAGCATTGTATTTTTCATCTGAGCCATTAGTCACCATTCTGTGGATTCTGTAATCCCGTAACTCGTCGCCACTGTAAAGTCCTATCCCTGCAGTACAGATTCACACGAGGCACATATTGAAGTCAAGGTCACTCAGGACCTGCATCTTTATACACAGCTCTCGAATGCCTCACTTGCCTGAGACCTGTCCTTATATACCTGTCTGGGACAGGTATCCAGTGTCTCCTGCAAGTGCACCCCTGGTGGTAAGGTAAGCTTGTGGTTACAGATCATCTCTAGTTACAGTCATGTATAGCATTGTAAGATACAGTTATGTACAGTGGTGTGAGATACATGACAATGTGGAGATCCGAGATGAACGTCTCCCTGCCCTTTTTGGGTAGCACTACGCGGTTACCCCACAACAGGCAGTCTGCCTGAATGGACAGCTCGTCCTTTCGCCGCTGGAACAGATTGATTAGCTCTTGCATTTCAACGGGGATGCTGGCCCAGCTCCCATGCAGTACACTGTTTTTTACTAGGGACAGCAGAGGACCTTGGCTGGTCCAAGTCCTAATCTGGCGGGCCGTGACAGGTAATTTATCATTTTCAAACGCTTCCATGACCATCAACAAGTCTGCGGGCTGTGCCACCATCAACAAGTTTGCAGGCTGCGATATTTCCACCCCTGTGGTGGGCAATGGTATCCGACTGAGAGCATCTGCACAGTTCTCGGTGCCTGGCCTGTGACGGATGTTATAGTTATACGCTGATAGCACGTGTGCCCACCTTTATATGTGGGCTGAAGCATTAGTATTTATCCCCTTGTTTTCAGTGAACAGGGATATGAGGGGCTTGTGATCGGTTTCCAGTTCAAATTTAAGGCCAAACAGGTACTGATGCATTTTCTTTACCCCGAACACACATGCTAATGCTTCTTTCTTAATCATGCTGTAGGCCCTCTCGGCCTACAGGTGACAGGTTGCAACTTCCCCGCAACATTAGCTTGTTGTAATACACACCCGACTCCGTAAGACGACGCACCACATGCTAGCACAAGTCTTTTACACGGGTTATACAATACAAGCAGCTTGTTGGAGCATAAAATGTTGCTGGCTTTCTCAAAAGCAATTACTTGTTTTTTTCCCCCATACCCAGTTCTCACCTTTATACAATAACACATGTAGGGGCTCTAAGAGGGTGCTTAACCCCGGTAGGAAGTTACCAAAATAGTTGAGGAGTCCCAGGAACGACCGCAGCTCCGTGATGTTCTGTGGCTTGGATGCGTTCCTGATAGCCTCTGTCTTAGCGTCTGTGGGCCGAATGCTGTCCGCCGTGATCTTTCTCCCCAAAAACTCCACTTCTGTTGCCATGAAGATGCATTTCGACCACTTCAGCCGCAGCCCTACGCGATCCAGTCGCTGGAGGACATCCTCCAGGTTTTGTAGGTGCTCGACGGTGTCCCGACCCGTGACCAATATGTCGTCCTGAGAAACCACCGTGCGTGGTACCGACTTGAGTAGGCTCTCCATGTTTCTCTGGAAGATCGCTGCAGCCGACCGAATTCGAAACGGGCATCTGTTGTAGATGAACAGTCCCTTGTGTGTGTTGATGCAGGTGAGGCCCTTCGAAGACTCCTCCAGCTCCTGCATCATGTAGGCCGAAGTCAGGTCGAGCTTGGTGAACGTCTTGCCTCCTGCCAGCAGCGCAAATAGGTCATCTGCCTTAGGTAGCGGGTATTGGTCCTGTAGCGAGAAACAATTAATAGTTACTTTGTAATCGCCACAAATCCTGACTGTGCCATCACTTTTGAGTACTGGAACAATCGGGTTAGCCCACTCGCTGAATTCCACTGAGGAGATGGTGCCCTCGCATTGCAGCCTGTCCAGCTCAATTTCCACTCTCTCCCTCATCATGTGAGGTACCGCTCGCGCCTTGTGGTGAATGGGTCGTGCCTCTGGGACCAAGTGGATCCGCACCTTTGCCCCGGAAAAGCTTCCAATGCCTGGCTCAAAAAGGAAAGGAAATTTGTTAAGAACCTGGGTACATGAGGCCTCATCGACATGTGATAGCGCTCGGATGACATCCCAGTACCAGTGGATTTTGCCCAGCCAGCTCCTTCCAAGCAGTGTGGGGCCATCGCCTGGGACAATCCAGAGTAGCAGTTCATGCACCGTGCCCTCATAGGTGACCTTGACCATGGCGCTGCCCAGGACAGTGATAAGCTCTTTGGTTCTCAGTTTCGTGTGGATGGGGTTCAGGGCTGGTCTGAATTCCTTGTTGCACCACAGTCTCTCAAACATCTTTTTACTCATGATGGATTGGCTAGCGCCAGTGTCCAGTTCCATGGCTACGGGTAAGCCATTCAATTTTACATTTAGCATTATAGGTGGACATTTCATCGAAAATGTGTGCACCCCGTGTACTTCAGCATCTGCCTCCTCTCTCTGAGGCTCGAAATTGCTTTGATCCACCATGGACCGATCTTCCTCTGCCATGTGGTGGTTAGCAGGTTTTGCAGAGCTTGCAGCTCATCTGCAAGCTCGTTGGAAGTGCCTCATTGTTCCACAGCTCTTGCAAACATACCCTTTGTAGCGGCATGAATAGGCTGAATGGAAGCCTCCACAGCGCCAACAAGGTGTGAATTGCCTTGCGTTCATCCTTTGTTGCGGACTCTGAGTCATCTGGGTCACCTGAGGGCAGCTGGCAGTTGCAGACTCGTGGGTTCTGCCCTGTACATTTCTGCTCGCAAACACAGTTCCAGTTAATTTATGAACATTGCTAGCACTTGTGTGCTGAGAGATTTGTTTGGTGTTATCACTGGTGGACATAAATGCCTGTGCTATCGCAATGGCCTTACTGAGGGTCGGTGTCTCTACAGTCAAAAGTTTTCATGGGATTGTCTCGTGGCCAATGCCCAGGACAAAAAAGTCTCTGAGCATTTGCTCCAGGTAGCCATCAAACTCACATTGTCTTGCAAGTCGCTTTAGCTCGGCGACGTAGCTCGCCACTTCCTGACCTTCAGATCGCTGGAACATGTAGAACTGATACCTCGCCATCAGCACACTCTCCCTCAGGTTAAGATGCTCCCGAACCAGTGTACACAGCTCCTCATACGACTTATCTGTGGGTTTCACCGGAGCCAGAAGATTCTTCATGAGGCTGTAGGTCGGTGCCCCGCAGACCGTGAGGCAGACCGCTCTCCTTTTTGCAATGCTTCCTTCTCCGTCCAGCTCGTTGGTTACAATGTACTGGTCTAGCCATTCATAGGCTTCCCAGTCCTCACCCTCCGAGAACTTCTCCAGGATGCTCACAGTTTGCTGCATCTTTGCGTTGGATTCATATACTCGTCGCCAGTTATTGTGTTCCTAACACAGATGAGACTGCACACAGGGAGGTTAAAGTAACAGTGACCTCAGTCTTTAATAAGACACTCCAGAGTGAGGAACAGGCCTTAGGGGCCGGCTTATATACAGTGCTCCCAAGGGATGCTGGGATCGCTTGGGACTTCAGGGGATGCGCTCGCTGGTGACGGAACATTGGAGTGCATGCTTTACAGATACACAACACTATCCATTTAGAATATGCATCTACTATGACAAAAAACATCTTTCCTAGGAACGGGCCCGCAAAATCAATGTGGATCCTCGACCATGGTTTGGATGGCCACGACCAAAGACTCAGTGGAGATTCCGCTGGTACTTTACTTCACTGCATGCAAGTATTGCACTGATGCACGCATGATTCCAGATCAGAATCAATTCCAGGCCACCATATATGAGACCTAGCAATTGACTTCATCATGACAATATCAGGATGAGTACTATGAAGTTCACGTACAAATTTTTCTCTACCTTTCTTCGGCATGATTACACGATTACCCCACAGTAAACAGTCTGACTGAATGGACAGCTCATCCTTGCGACGGTTGTAAGGTTTGGTCTCCTCATGCATCTCCATATGTATGGCAGACCAATCACCAGTGAGTACACACCGTTTCACAACCGATAAAATAGCGTCATGGCTGGTCCAGATCCTAACTTGTTGAGCAGTGACAGGGGTTCCTTCACTCTCAAAAGCATCCATTACTAACAGTAGATCTGTAGGTTGAGGCATCTCCATCTCAGTTGTGGGTAAGGGGGCAGACAACTCAGTGCATCGGCACAATTCTCAGTACCAGGTCTATGATGGATAATGTAATCATAGGCAGACAATGTCAGCGCCCACCTTGGAATGCGGGACGATGCATTGGTATTAATACCTTTGTTTTCCGCAAACAATTAAATGAGTTGCTTGTGATCCGTTTCTAGTTCAAAACGAAGACCAAACAGGTACTGGTACATTTTGTTTACCCCATACATACAGGCCAAAGCTTCTTTCTCTACCATACTGTAAGCTCTTTCCGCTTTGGACAGACTTCTCGAAGCATACACAACAGGTTGTAGCTTGCCCGATTCATTTGCTTGTTGGAGCACGACCCCATATGATGAAGCATCACAGGCCAATACAAGACGCTTACACGGATCATAATGAACAAGCAACTTGTTGCACATAGCAGATTCTTGGCTTTCTCAAAGGCTCTATCTTGAGATGCACCCCAAACCCAGTTGTCGCCTTTTCTTCGAAACACATGCAGTGGCTCGAGTAAAGTGCTCAATCTGGGTAAGAAATTACCGAAGTAGTTGAGTAGCCCAAGGAACAAACACAGCTCCGTCACATTCTGAGGCCTGGGTCCATTTTTGACGGCCTCGGTTTTCGAATCCGTGAGCCTGATGCCATCTGCAGCAATCTCCCTCCCGAGGAATTCGACTTCAGGTGCCATGAATACACACTTCGAGCATTTCAGCCTGAGTCCCACTTTGTCCAGACGCTGTAGGACTTCTTCAAGATTGTTCAGATGTTCAGAACTGTGGTGACCTGTGACCAGAATGTCATCTTGAAACATGACAGTTCTAGGAATGGACTTCAGTAAACTCTCCATATTCCTCTGAAATCTAGCTGCTGCTGAACGAATCGCAAAAGGACACCTGTTGCAGACGAACAGTCCTTTATGGGTGTTGATGCAGGTGAGTTTCTTCGAAGTGTCGACAAGCTCCTAGGTCATATAGGCAAACGTCAGGTCCAGTTTCGTGAACAACTTTCCACCAGCTAGCATGGTGAACAGATCATCAGCCCTCGGTAATGGATCCTGTTTTGAAAATCGGTTAATCGTAACCTTGTAATCTCCACAAATCCTGACAGTGTCATCACTCTTCAACACAGGAACAATGGGACAAGCACACTCGCTAAACTCGCCTGGTGATATGATCCCTTCACGGTGGAGTCTGTCAAGCTCAATTTCAACCTTCTCCCTCGTCATGTACGGAATAGACCGAGCTTTGTGATAGACAGGCCTTGCATTGGAGTCCAGGTGAATCTTTCATAAAATTACCAATGCCCAGTTCAAACAAAGAAGGAAACTTTTTCAATACTTGAGCACACAAAGTATTATCCACCGAGGACAACATCTTGACATCATTCCAGTTCAGCTTGATTTTCTCGAGCCAATTCCTGCCGAACAGCGTTGGACCATTACCTGGGATGATCCGTAATGGTAGCTCGTGAACCACACCGTCATATGACACCTCGATTGCTGCACTGCCGAGCACCGGTATGAGTTCCTCAGTGTAAGTACGCAACCTGGCATTGACTGGACTCAGCTTCGGTTTCGCAGCCTTAGTGTCCCACAGCTTGTCGAATGTCCTTTGGCTCATTATTGACTGGCTCACACCCGTGTCCAGCTCCATTGATACAGGCACGCCATTGAGCTTCACATTAACGACTATCGGCTGGCTCTTGCTCAGGAACGAATACAGTCCATTCACTTCTTCCTCGGGTTGCGTATCCGGGCCATCACTGAACTGGTCCTCATCAACCACGTGGTGAGCTGCACCACGCTTGCTCCGTTGTAGATACATTCTGTGAAGATGCTCCACTTTCGAACATCCATTACACGAGTATTGTCTAAACCGACACTGACGAGGCTGATGATTGGCCCCACAACGCCAACAGGGTGAAATCTGGTTCGAACCAGATGGCGGGCTCTGAGCAGCGGCAGGTTTCACGTAAGCAGCTCTGCCCAAAGACGATGCCATCTTGTTTACTGTATTTACCGTGGAACTCTGACTCGTCGATGATATCTGCCTCAAATTATCATCCGTCATCATACATGCCTGGGCAGTCGCGATGGCCTTTTTCAAATCCAGGGTCTCTGCAGCCAACAGCTTCCTGAGGATCGCATCATGGCTGATGCCTATCACGAAGACATCACACAGCATGTCTTCCAGCATGTTCCCGAACTTACACGGTTCAGCAAGACGTCGCAGGTCGGCGACAAATCCCGACACATCCTGGCCTTCAGCACGAACATGTGTGTATAAACGGTAGCGTGATATCATGTCCCCTCTTGTGGCCTCAGATGGTTACCCACCAACGTACACAATTCCTCGTACTCTTTTTCCACCGGACGTACAGGCGAGAAAAGATTCTTCATGAGGCCGTAAATTTTCGGACTACGAATGGTGAGGAGAACTGCCCTGCGCTTAACTGCTTAGGCCTCTGCCTCCACACTGTTAGCCACAAAATACTGATCCAGGCAGTCGACAAAATCCACCCAATCCTCGCTCTCCACGAATCTCTCCAGGATTCCAACCGTGCCCATTGTGCATGCGAAGGTTCTTAAATTACCTCGTAATGACTCAAGAGTCTGGTTACTGTAAACTCACTCAGGTGCAACCTGATCCATCTTTATTCCAGCCCAAGAGTGCCAGCGTGACAAAGACACCCAGCTTATATACAGGTGACCAAGCACACATGCCACATGCGTACAGCCCGATGACCTCCGACCGCGGCGCCCTCTGGTGTCTGGTGACCCCCAATACATAACAGAGATACTGGTTGTTAATACTCTCTCCATAGCCTGATCCTGAGTCCTATTGTAACCCCAACCCTCAGCAGCTCCCCTTCCTCCCCACTGTTTGAAATTAGCTAACTCAGCACAGACCAAGGATCCACCCTGAGACTTCCTGTTATGAATATCTCCATTCCACATTGTTAGCTGAATATTTACCATCTTTCAACAGGGTTCAGTTAACATCATTTATTTGCTTATTGTCCCTCTCAGACTTCCTATTAACTGAGCCATCAGTTAAGTGGTATTCTCTGCTTTATCTATTTATTCATGTAAAATTTTTGAGAGGTTCAAGTCTCACAGAAAAGAAAACTAACGCAGGTCATTTCCTGCTGGATTTTCCGACCTGGAGATAACCCGAAGTGACAGCTGACATAACAAGGAGCAGAGCCAAGCAGATCATACTTTCAAAGAAAGAGAAGTGGGAGGTGGAGAGGTGGCGGAGTTTAGTGAAGGAATTCCAGAGAGTGCGATCTAGGATCCTAAAGACACAGTCACCAAAGGTAGAATGAAGGGAGTGGGAATACACAGGAGGTGAGACTCAGAGTAACAGAGAGTCTTTGGGAGTGGGGACTGGAGGCTCGGGAAGGTTATAGAGATAGAGAGGAGTGAGACCATGGAGGGATTTACATTTTTATTAGCTAAAGGTAAGCGATCGCAGACTCTATGTTTATGTCACAAGTGACTGTTTCTCATACATTTACATCTGGATCCTTGCAGTAGCATGTTTTTGAGACCAGCCCTATAACAAAGGATGTGGAAAAGTTAAACGCTGTTATGTTATCAACACTTTTGATAGCACACATTTTGGCAAGAAAATTATCTAAAAGCTGCAGGCAACTATCTTAGCATTTTCAAAAAGAAGAAAAATATTCAGAACTTTGTTCATTGGTTATGCATTCATAATTATGCAAATATTGTAATAAACCCCTCGAGGTATTGCTGTGTTTGAAGACTCTCTTGTCTCGAAAAAGCAGCCATGTTCTATTTGACAGCGCTTAGATATGAAGTCTGCCCAAATAGTTAGGTTAATTAATATTTATGGTATTTGTTTCAAACCACAATGATCAATCTCGGTAGCTACACTCTTTTAATTATTTAGCTACATGCAGAGTTTTATCTGGATAAAATAAGTACCATATCCTAGGACAGGGGAAGAACTGCCATGGACCGTGCACAATGCTTGAGACATGCGGGTGTCTAGCATAGACATGGAGATCAGCTCCACCTCAATCTATGGTGGAGATGAAAAAAAATCTCTTTTTCCCGACTTATATTATTGTCCCATGTATTTAAAACAAGGAATGAAGAGGCATTTGTTAACACTGGTAGCCGGCCATGCTTCTCAAAACTGGAAACTGTTGAGAATGGGCATGAAAGAAAGACTTGCATTTATATAGCACCTTTCCTGACCACCAGACGTCCCAAAACACTTTACAGCCAATGAAGTACCTTTTGGAGTGTAGTCACTGTTGTAATATAGGAAACACAGCAGACAGTTTGCGCACAGCAACTCCCACAAACACCAATGTAATAATGACCAGATAATCTGTTTTTGTTATGTTGATTGAGGAATAAATATTGGCCAGGACACCAGGGATAACTCCCCTTCTCTTCTTCGCATTAGTCCCATGGGATCATTTACGTCCACCTGAGAGGGCAGACAGGGCCTCGGTTTAACGTCTCATCCGAAAGATGGCCCCTCCGACTGTGCAGCACTCCCTCAGTACTGCACTGGAGTGTCAGACTAGATTTCATGTGCTCAAGGGTAGAATTTCCTGCTGGGTTGTATTGTGGACAGAAACACCGTGATAAGGAAGATCCCACTAACTTTTTTTGCCTGATTGTTTCCCCTTGAAATTTATAGTTTTACTGATCTGTGTGAGCCCCAACCCCACTGTGGGATCATAGAATCATAAAAGGAGGCTATTTTGACCCATCATGTCCGCGCTGACCAACAAGAGGCTATCCAATCTAATCCCACTTTTCAGCTCTAGGTCCGTAGCCCTGTAGGTTACGGCACTTCAAGTGCACATCCAAGTACCTTTTAAATGTGGTGAGGGTTTCTGCCTCTATCACCCTTTCAGGCAGTGAGTTCCAGACCCCCACCACCTTCTGCGTGAAGAAATTGACCCTCAAATCCCCTCTAAACATTCTACTTTAAATTTATGCCAACTGGTTGTTGATCCCTCTGCTAAGGGAAATAGGCCCTTTCTATCCACTATATCTCGGCCCCTCATAATTTTATACATTTCAATGAGATCTCCCCTCAGCCTCCTCTGTTCCAAAGAAAACAACCCCAGCCTACCCAATCTGTCCTCATAGCTAAGATTCTCCACTCCCGGCAACACCCTCGTAAATCTCCTCTGTACCCTCTCCAGTGCAATCACATCCTTCCTGTAATGCGGTGACCAGAACTGCACACAGTACTCCAGCTGTGGCCTAACTAGTATTTTATACAGTTCAAGCATAACACCCCTGCTCTTATATTCTCTGCCTCGGCTAATAAAGGCAAGCATTCCATATGCCTTCTTAACCACCTTATCTACCTGGCCTGCTACTTTCAGGGATCTGTGGACCTGCACTCCAAGGTCCTTTTGTTCCTCTACACTTCTCAGTGTCCTACCATTTAATGTGTATTCCCTTTCCTTGTTAGTCCTCCCCAAATGCATTACCTCACACATCTCCGGATTAAATTCCATTTGCCACTGTTCTGCCCATCTGACCAGTCCATTGATATCTTCCTGCAGTCCGCAGCTTTCTGCTTCATTATCAACCACACGGCCGATTTTAGTATCATCTGCAAACTTCTTAATTATACCCCCTACATTCAAGTCTAGATCATTGATGTGTACCACAAAAAACAAGGGACCTAGCACTGAGCCCTGCAGAACCCCACTGGAAACATCCTTCCAGTCGCAAAGACATCCAGCAACCATTACCTTTTGTTTCCTGCCTCTGAGCTAATTTTGGAACCAACTTGCCACTTTGCCTTGGATCCCATGGGCTTTTACTTTCATGACCAGTCTGCCATGTGGGACCTTATCAAAGGCTTTGCTAAAATCCATATACACTACATCATACGCACTGTCTTCATCGACTCTCCTGGTTACCTCTTCGAAAAATTCAATCAAGTTAGTCAGACACGACATTCCCTTTACAAATCCGTGCTGACTGTCCCTGATTAATCTGTGTCTTTTTAAATGTAGATTTATCCTGTTTTTCAGGGGGTTTTTCCAATAATTTTCCCACCACTGAGGTTAGGCTGACTGGCCTGTAATTACTTGGTCTATCCCTTTCTCCCTTCTTAAACACAGGTACCACATTAGCAGTCCTCCAGTTCTCTGGAACCACACCTGAAGCCAAAGAGGATTGGAAAATCATAGTCAGAGCCTCTGCTATTTCCTTTTTTGCTTCACTTAACAGCCTGGGATACATTCCAGCCGGACCGGAATTATCCACTTTCAAAGGTGCTAAACCCCTTAATACCTCCTCTCTCACTATGTTTATTTCATCTAATATTTCACACTCCTACTCCTCGATAGCATCATATCATCATCATCATCATAGTCAGTCCCTCGGAATCGAGGAAGACTTGCTTCCACTCTTAAAGTGAGTTCTTTGGTGACTGAACAGTCCAATACGAGAGCCACAAACTGTCACAGGTGGGACAGATAGTCGTTGAGGGAAGGGGTGGGTGGGACTGGTTTGCCGCACGCTCTTTCCACTGTCTGCACTTGATTTCTGCATGCTCTCGGCGATGAAACGCGAGGAGCTCAGCACCCTCCCAGATGCACATCCTCAACTTAGGGCAATCTTTGGCCAGGGACTCCCAGGTGTCAGTGGGGATGTTGCACTTTATCAGGGAGGCTTTGAGGGTGCCCTTGTAACGTTTCCACTGCCCACCTTTGGCTCGGTTGCCATGAAGGAGTTCCGAGTAGAGCACTTGCTTTGGGAGTCTCGTATCTGGCATGCAAACATGGAGATGCAAAAACTCTGAACAAATATTTTGTATCAGTCTTTACGTAGAGGACACTAACAATATTCCGACAATGGATAGTCAAGGGGCTATAGGGTGGGAGGAACTTAACACAATCACAATCAATAAGGAGGTGATACTCAGTAAGATAATGGGACTAAAGGCAGATAAATCCCCTGGACCTGATGGCTTGCATCCTTGGGTCTTGAGAAGTAATGGCAGGGATTGTGGATGCATTGGTTGTAATTTGTCAAAATTCCCTGGATTTTGGGGAGGTCCCAGCAGATTGGAAAACCACAAATGTAATGCCCCTATTTAAAAAAGGAGGCAGACAAAAAGCAGGAAAATATAGACCAGTTAGCCTAACATCTGTGGTTCGGGAAATGTTGGAGTCCATTATTAAAGAAGCAGTAGCAGGACATTTGGAAAAGCAAAATTTGGTCAGGCAGAGTTAGCATGGATTTATGAAGGGGAAGTCATGTTTGACAAGTTTTCTGGAGTTCTTTGAGGATGTATCGAACTGGATGGATAAAGGGGAACCAGTGGATGTGGTGTATTTGGACTTCCAGAAGGCTTTTGACAAGGTATCACATAAAAGGTTACTGCACAAGATAAAAGTTCACAGGGTTGGGGGTAATATACTAGCATGGATAGAGGATTGGCTAACTAACAGCGAACAGAGAGTTGGGATAAATGATTAATTCTCTGGTTGGCAACCAGTAACTAGTGGGGTGCCACAGGGATCAGTGCTGGGACCCCAACTATTTACAATCTATATTAATGACTTGGAAGAAGGGACTGAGTGTAACGTAGCCAAATTTGCTGATGACACGAAGATGGGAGGAAAAGCAATGTGTGAGGAGGACACAAAAAATCTGCAAAAGGACATAGACAGGCTAAGTGAGTGGGCAAAAAATTTGGCAGATAATGTCGGAAAGTATGAGGTCATGCACTTTGGCAGAAAAAAATCAAAGAGCAAGTTATTATTTAAATGGGGAAAGATTGCAAAGTGCAGCAGTACAGCGGGACCTGGGAGTACTTGTGCATGAAACACAAAAGGTGAGTATGCAGGTACAGCAAGTGATCAGGAAGGCCAATGGTATCTTGGCCTTTATTGCAAAGGGGATGGAGTATAAAATCAGGGAAGTCCTGCTACAGCTATACAAGACATTGGTGAGGCCACACCGGGAATACTGCGTGCAGTTTTGGTTTCCATATTTACGAAAGGATATACTTTCTTTGGAGGCAGTTCAGAGAAGGTTCACTCGGTTGATTCCGGGGATGAGGGGGTTGACTTATGAGGAAAGGTTGAGTAGGTTGGGTCTCTACTCATTGGAATTCAGAAGAATGAGAGGTGATCTCATCGAAACGTATAAGATTATGAGGGGGCTTGACAAGGTGGATGCAGAGAGGATGTTTCCACTGATGGGGGAGACTAGAACTAGGGGGCATGATCTCAGAATAAGGGGCCGCCCATTTAAAACAGAGATGAGGAGAAATTTCTTCTCTCAGAGGGTTGTAAATCTGTGGAATTCACTGCCTGAGAGAGCTGTGGAAGCTGGGACATTGAATAAATTTAAGACGGAAATAGACAGTTTCTTAAACGATATGGGGTAAGGGTATATGGGGAGTGGGTAAGGAAGTGGAGCTGAGTCCATGATCAGATCAGCCACGATCTTATTTAATGGCGGAGCAGGCTCGAGGGGCCATAGGCCTACTCCTGCTCCTATTTCTTATGTTCTTATGTTCTTGTTAACTATGTGGCCTGCACATCAGAGCTGATTAAGTGTGGTCAGTGCTTCAAAGCTGGGGATGTTGGCCTGGTCGAGGACGCTAATGTTGGTGCGCCTGTCCTCCCAGGGAATTTGTAGGATCTTGCGGAGATATCGTTGGTGGTATTTCTCCAGCGACTTGAGGTGTCCATTGTACATGGTCCAATACTCTGAACCTTACAGGAGGGTGGGTATTACTACAGCCCTGTAGACCATGAACTTGATGGCAGTTTTGAGGGCCTCGTCTTCAAACACTCTTTTCCGAAGGCTCCCGAAGGCTGCACTGGCGCACTGGAGGAGGTGTTGGATCTCGTCGCCAATGTCTGCTCTTGTTGATAGGAGGCTCCCGAGATATGGGAAGTGGTCCACGGTGTCCAGGGCCGCGCTGTGGATCTTGATGACTGGGGGCCAGTGCTGTGCGGTGAGGACAGGCTGGTGGAGGACCTTTGTCTTACGGATGTTCCGCGTAGGGGATTTTGTCCCCTACGGGGCACAACCGACTTGATTTTTGCAGCGTGACAGCTACAGGAAAAATGCAGGGAACAGCACCAGCCCTTGTACATGGCCTTCTTCGACCTTACAAAGGCCTTTAACACTATCAACCGCGAGGGTCTATGGAGCGTCCTCCTCCGTTTCGGATGCCACCTAAAGTTCATCACCATCCTCCGCCTGCTCCACGATGACATGCAGGCCGTGATCCTTACCAACGGATCCACCACAGACCCAATCCACGTCCAGACTGAGGTCAAACTGGGCTGCGTCATTACTCCAGCCCTCAATCTTTCTCACCGCCTCACAGTCAACAAGCTCCCCGCTGGAGTGGAACTAAACTACAGAACCACTGGGAACCTGTTCAACCTTCGCCATCTCCAGGCCAGGTCCAAGACCACCCAAACCTCTGTCATCGAGCTACAGTACGTGGACAACACCTGTGTCTGCGCACATACAGAGGCTGAACTCCAGGATATAGTCAACGTATTTACTGAGGCGTATGAAAGCATGGGCCTTACGCTAAACATCCGTAAGACAAAGGTCCTCCTCGATAGCAGTGACTGCATCGCCCCTCTCTTTTGTGAAAACAAACACAAAGTATTCATTAAGAACCATACCCACATCTTCCGCCTCCACACACAGATTACTCTCATGGTCTCTAATAGGCCCTACCCTTTCTTTAGTTATCCTCTTACTCTTAATATATTTATAAAACAGCTTTCAGTTTTCTTTGATTTTACTTGCCAAGAATTTTTCATGCTCTCTCTTTGCTTTCCTCATATCCCTTTTAATTTCACCCCTGGACTTTCTATACTCCGAGAGATTCTGCAGTATTGAGCCCTCGGTATCTCTCATAAGCTGCCCTTTTTTTCTTTATCCTAACATGTATGTCCATCGACATCCAGGGGGCTCTGGATTTGTTAGCTCCACCCCTTTTTTAAGGGAACATACTTGCTGTGAACCCTCAGGATCTCCTCCTTGAATGCCTCCCACTGCTCTGACACTGATTTACCTTCAAGTAGCTGTTTCCTGTCCACTTTGGCTAAATCACCTCTCAGCTTAGCAAAATTGGCTTTTCCCCAATTTAGAACTTTTATTCCTGGTCTATCCTTGTCCTTTTCCATAAATAACTTAAATCTAATTGAATTATGGTCACTAGCACCTAAATGCTCTCCCACTGATAACCCTTCTACCTGCCCAGCTTCATTCCCTAAAACTAAATCCAGAACTGCCCCCTCCCATGTTGGGCTTGCTACATACTGGCTAAAAAAGTTCTCTTGAATGCATTTTAGGAATTCCGCACCCTCTGTATCATTCATACTAATTTGGTCCCAGTTAATATTAGGATAGTTGAAATCCTGTACTATTACTGCCCTATAGTTTTTGCACTTCTCAGTAATTTGCCTATATATTTGCTCTTCTATCTCCCTCTCACTGTTTGGGGGTCTATAGTACACGCCCAGCAGTGTGATTGCCCATTTTTCGTTTTTCAGTTCAACCCATATGGTCTCGTTTGATAATCACTAACATATTGCGAGAAGGACACAAAAAAACTGCAAATAGATATAGACAGGCTAAATGAATGGGCAAAAATTTGGCAGATGGAGTATAATGTGGGAAAATGTGAGGTGATCCACTTTGGCAGAAAAAATAGAACAGCAAATTATAATTTAAATGGAGAAAAATTGCAAAGTGCTGCAGTACAGAGGGACCAGGGGGTCCTTGTGCATGAAACACAAAAAGTTAGTATGCAGGTACAGCAAGTAATCAGGAAGGCAAATGGAATGTTGGCCTTTATTGCAAGTGGGATAGAGTATAAAAGCAGAGAAGTCCTGCTCCAACTGTACAGGATATTGATGAGGCCACACCTAGAGTACTGCGTACAGTTTTGGTCTCCGTATTTACGGAAGGATATACTTGCATTGGAGGCTGTTCAGAGAAGGTTCACTAGGTTGATTCCGGAGATGAGGGGGTTGACTTATGAAGATAGGTTGAGTAGGTTGGGCCTATACAAACTGAAGTTCAGAAGAATGAGAGGTGATCTTATCGAAACATTTAAGATAATGAGGGGGTTCGACAAGGTGGATGCAGAGAGGATATTTCCACTCATAGAGGAAACTAAAACTAGGGGTATGGGCTCAATTTTCCCCAGTATTCGCGTTGTTTTTTTTTGGAGCAGCCTGCTTTTTCTGGCTTAACTTAAAAATCCACAGTTTCCCCAATCAATCTGCACCAGCGTATCTCAGTTAGTTACGAATTTTTTAAGTCCGTTTTTTTTTCAGCCAAAGGGGGCGTAACCAGCCACCTACGCCACGTCTGGTCATTTCGGGAAGTTTGGCCAGCTGAGAGTTACTCCAATTCTGATTAGACCAGCGTATGTGGCCTGTCCTGTAAAACCTTCCCTAGAGTTAAGGAAATCAGCGCAGGTAAGGAAAGCAGCACGATAGATGCCGGGGCATACTGAAAAAATTGAAAAACACATAGCAGCAACTTACCTCCAAACCCACCCGAAGGCTGTCCGGTTCCATTCTCGGTCCCCGGTTCACACCCATGCACACTCCGGTCCCGAGAGAGAGTCAGTCCCCGCACACACTGAGAGCGAGAGAGAGAGAGAGAGAGAGAACTTACAACACTTTTTTTTGGCGTACTGGGGCCCCAAAAAATCTGGCATAACTCTTCAAGTACGCCAAAAAAATGCTTTGGGGAAAATTGAGCCCATAGTCTCAGAATAAGGGGCCGCCCATTTAAAACTGAGATGAGGAGGAATTTTTTCTCTCAGAGAGTTGTAAATCTAAGGAATTCGCTGTCCTAGGGAACTGTGGCGGCTGGATCATTGAATATATTTAAGGCGGTGATTAGACAGATTTTTGAGCGATAAGGGAATAAAGGGTTATGGGGAGCGGGCAGGGAACTGTCCATGATCAGATCAGCCATGATCTTATTAAATGGCGGATCAGGCTCAAGGGGCCAGGTGGCCTACTCCTGCTTCTAATCTTATGTTCTAATATTATCTCTCCTCACAGCTGTAATAGTTTCTTAAATCAATACTGCGACACCCCCCCCCCCCCCCCATCCCGCTGCCACCCTTTTTACCCCCCTCTCTATCCCATCTGAAAATCTGGTAACCAGGAATGTTGAGCTGCCATACCTGCCCCTCTTTTAGCCATGTTTCTGTAATGGCTATATCACACTCCCGTGTCTACCTGTGCTCTCAGCTCATCTGTCTTATTCCCTATACTCCTTGCATTGAAGTGACCCTTATGGCTAAGGGGATCAAGGGGTATGCAGAGAAAGCAGGAAAGGGGTACTGAGGGAATGATCAGCCATGATCTTATTGAATGGTGGTGCAGGCTCAAAGGGCCGAATGGCCTACTCCTGCACCTATATTTTCTATGTTTCTATGTTTCTAAGTATATACCATTTAGTACAGCCTCCTTATTGACTACTTCCTAGCCCTTGTTTCCTCTGTCCTTTCTACATTCTTGCTTTCCAATTCCAGTTTTACTCCCCTCCCCACTGAATCTATTCTCTGGTTCCCATCCCCCTGTCAAGCGAGTTTAAACCCTCCCCAACAGCATTAGCAAACCCCACAGCGAGGATATTGGTCCTGGCACTGTTGAGGTTCAACCTGTCTGACTTGTACAGGTCCCACCTCCCCCAGAAGCGGTCCCAATGTCTCAGGAAACTAAAGCCCTCCCACCTGCACCATCTCTCCAGCCACGCATTCACCTGCTCTATCCTCCTGTTTCTGTACTCACTAGCTTGTGGCACCAGGAGTAATCCGGAGATTAGTACCTTTGTGGTCCTGCTTTTTAATCTCTCTCCTAGCTCCCTAAACTCTGCCTGCAGAACCTCAGCCCTCTTTCTATCTATGTCATTGGTCCCGATATGGACCACAACCCCTGACTGTTCACCTTCTCTCCCCAAAATGTCCTGCGGCCACTCAGTGACTTCATTGACCCTAGCACCAGGGAGGCAACATACCATCCTGGAGTCACGGTCTGTGGCTGCAGAAACGCCTGACTGCTCCCCTGACTATTGAATCCCCTACCATTATAGCTCTTCCATTGTTCTTCCTCCCCCCTGTGCAGCTGAGCCACCCGTGGTGCCGTGGACTTGGCTCTGGCTGCACTCCCCAGAGGCACCATCGCCCCAAACGGTACTCAGAACAGAATACCGGTTGGAGAGCGAGATGGACTCGGGGGACTCCTGCACTACCTGCCAAGTCCTCCTCTTCTGTCTGGTGGTCACCCACTTCCTCTCTGCCTGCACACTCTTAAGCTGTGGATTGTTTCAACAAGGAATTTCCCAAGAGCTGCTGCCACCTTTCAACGGGTCGCATTGTGTCATCAACAGCAAGGGAAGGGGATTAACATTGCAGTATTCCTGGGAAATAGAAAGTTACAGGCAAACCTGGCCGGGGGTGGGGGTGGGGGGCAGTTTAACCCTGAGTGGGGTTTCAGGAGAGCAGGGCGAACGTCAAACCTGCCCGACGTCATCAGTTTGAGGCTCAGGCCATTCGAACTCCAGCTTCCAGCCTGAAACGGGCAAAAAGAGGCCACGGGTCAGCTTTGCACAGGCCAAACTCATGGGGCTAGGAAGCCGCTAGCCAGCCCGAAGGTAATTCATGGGGGGTGGATATGGGTGAGGACGGATCAGGGCAATTTTGTGGGTGGGAACGGAGGAAGCCTGGACAGCAGAAGCCCAGACTTTGGTTGTGCGGACTGGAGGAGCACTCCTGCTCCTTCTGGCCCCACTCGGGAAGATTTTCAACTTACCATAGAGAAGGTCTGCTCTTCTTCCCAGCCAGATTTTACTGAGTGGGCTGCCTGCAGCGGGAAACTCGCTCAGTACACCGTTAAACTGTCATTGCAGGCCTAATGAGGTAAAGGAAGACTGAACTCTTTAGCACTGAAGGAGTCTTTCCCCTCAAAAAAAAGTCAACGCACCTGGCAGGAGGCACCCAGAGGACATGGCAAAAAATCAGGAAGAGGTTGGCAGATTTTGGGGATAGTTACCAAAGTAAGGCTGCCCAACAATTGCCTGTAACAAGTAGGTGTCCCAAACATGACACAAAGGGGCTGAAATTCAGCTCCTGAAAAAGGCCCATTACTGCCGGATTACGGAGTCGAGCGGCCGCTGATTTCTGGTTGAATAGTCACCGCAAGCTAAATTCAGCAGGTGTGTTTTTCTGGAGGTCCCCACTTCTGCTCTGCCGCTGCGAGCGGCCATGTGTGCGTCATCAGTGCGCACTGCTGGGAGCTCCCACCTCCCTTGATATTCAGCCGGAAAAATCTTATGCCTGCCAAGTGGTGCCCCCGACAGCTTTTTCTGTCGGTATACCGTCCAGTCCCTCTGTCAGCCCTGGTGGTGCGGCAGCCATGAAAGGCAAGGGCCCAATGCCACAGCCGGCATTTTATTTTTTTGGTGGCCGACTTCCATGTCGACCGACTATAGTGCCCCCGGGTTTGCCGGCCCACCAGCCTGGCATTCCCCCCTTTAGGGCCGAAACCCTTCCTGGTGGGCCAATGGCCGATTCGAAATAATCGCCGATTCTCTCCCCTTTAAGTTAAGGGGAGAGCATGCTACTGCTCTGCTGCTGAGTGACAGCGGTGGAGAATCGGTCCCGCCTCCACTCCCGCCCCTCACCAGCACTTACCGCTGCACTTCCGCCCCCATTATGACCGACTTCCTGGCCACTTCAAAAAAAAAGACAAAGAGCTGAATTTCATGAAAGAGGCGACCTCATCCGAGACAGCGGTAACAACAGTTTGAAAACGGTCAGTGTGCCAGCAGGGCTGAATTTCAGCCCCAAAGTGTTACCTTGTAATCTGTTGTTCTTTTTTTCTGCTGCCCCATACAAGAGTCAGACTACCTTACAGATCTTTGAGTGCTAATCATATGTATCCAGACTGCAGCAAGGCAACTTTCGAGCTGCAACGTATAACTGCAGCTCCTGTCACATTGACATCTTGATGGGGGCTTCACACAGCAAATCCTTCCAACATAGGCTTGCTACCGAATGCATGTCTAGGCATTCCACACACTACAGGTTGGGCACTTGAGGGAGTCACTCTTGAAGACTACTTCACTACTAACAAGCAAAATAACACGTAACAAGAGAGCAGACCCAGGTAGGATGGCCTCAAAATTCTAAGTACTTGACTCTATCCAAGGGCCCATTCTTTAACTATGAGAAGGAGATGTGGACCCAGAGGCTTCCCCGAGCTCAAGCTTAATACCATCTTGCTCTTGTTACATTTTCTCCACTCACTCCCTCACTCATTCACTCACTAACGCTCACTCACTCAGTCACTCACTCACTCACTCATTCACTCACTAATGCTCACTCAGTCACTCACTCACTCACTCATTCACAGGCATGCACTCTATGGCAGGAGAAAATATAAAGTTGTCTATGCAAATCATGCAGGAGAAGCTAACTATTCAAGTAAGCTGGATGGGTTGAATGGCACCTTCCTGTGGCTACATTCTTGTGCTGAAACATCGGTTACTCTCAAATCAGAGAGCTGTCACTGATGTTGACAATCACTCTGTTCTCTATTTGATCTTTGAAAGCAGTAACGTTCTATATATGCCAGAGGAGAAATTCCAATGTTTTTTGAAACTTAAAAATCTGGACGATTCCATACTGTTTAGTCTTGTTCCACCTACTGTCATCCTGCCAAGACACCACACTCACGCATCCATTACTATTCATTCATAATTAATATAAATACTACCGTGTGCAATTTATCACACAAACTGGAAAACCCCATGGGTTTAAGGTAAACGCTTCCAGATGACAAATTGGCTCAGAATACCAACAGTGACAAGGAATACTGCAGGGAAAAAGACACGGATCCTATGCAGATCAGACCACGGAAGATCTTCTGATCTGCCCCAACTCATACTGAATCCTCTCCATGTCCCAAATTTGGTGTAAATATAATCATTATATTCACAATGCTCCTCCAGACTGCAGGCACATGAACACACACACACACACACAGCAGAAACATATACACACACACACACATACATAGAAACATAGAAATTTACAGGCAGAAGGAGGCCATTTCGGCCCATCGTGTCCGCGCTGGCTGACAAAGAGCCGCACGGCCCTTGGTCAGCAGCCCTAAAGATTAGATATAAACCTATGATCAATGACGGAAAGGCAAAGAGCATCCAGCCCAACAGTCCGCCCGAAACAACTGGGACACCCCTTATGCTGAAACATTCTACACTCCACCCCAACCGGAGCCATGTGATCTCCTGGGAGAGGCAAAAACCAGATAAAAACCCAGGCCAATTTAGAGAGAAAAAATCTGGGAAAATTCCTCTCCAACCCATCCAGGCGATCGACACTAGTCCAGGAGATCACCCTGGCCGCATTCTATTCCCTGCAGTACTTACCATTATATCTGCACCATCCAACAAAAGGTCATCCAGTCTAATCCCAATTACCAGCTCTAGGTCCGTAACCCTGCAGGTTACTGCACTTTAAGTGCCCATCCAACCATCTTTTAAAAGTGGGTTTCTGCATCCATCACTCTTCCAGGCAGCGAGTTCCAGATCCCCACAACCCTCTGCGTAAAGAAGCCCCCCCTCAAATCCCCTCTAAACCTTCCACCAGCCACCTTAAAACTATGCCCCTCATAATAGACCCATACACCAATGGAAATAGACCCTTATTAGCCACTATGTCCAGGCCCCTCAATATTTTGTACACCTCAATAAGGTCTCCTCTCAACCTCCTCTGTTCCAATGAGAATAAACCCAGCCTATCCAATCTGTCCTCATAACTAAGATTCTCCATTCCCGGCAGCATCCTAGTAAATCTCCTCTGCACCCTCTCTAGTGCAATCACGTCCTTCCTATAATACGGCGACCAGAACTGCACGCAGTACTCCAGCTGTGGCCTAACCAAAGTATTATACAATTTAAACATAACCTCCCTGCTCTTACATTCTATTCCTCGGCCAATAAAGGCAAGCATTCCATATGACTTCTTAACCACCTTATCCATCTGGCCTTCTACTTTCTGAGATCTGTGGACAAGCACTCCAAGGTCCCTTTGTTTATCTACACTATTAAGTGGCCTACCGCTTAATGTGTATACCTTTTCCTTATTAGCCCTGCCAAAGTACATCATATGCAGAAAGATATACACACACACACACACAACAGAAATATATACACGCACAAAACATATCACAAACATATTTATCCACACACATAGAGACACTGCACAAACATGTATATATATATATATATATACGCACAAATACACACACACACACACACACCACTCATCATCATCATCATAGGCAGTCCCTCGGAATCGAGGAAGACTTGCTTCCACTCTAAAAATGAGTTCTTAGGTGGCTGAACAGTCCAATACGAGAACCACAGTCTCTGTCACAGGTGGGACAGACAGTCGTTGAGGGAAGGCGTGGGTGGGACAGGTTTGCCGCACGCTCTTTCTGTTGCCTGCACTTGTTTTCTGCATGCGCTCGGCAATAAGACTCGAGGTGCTCAGCGCCCTCTCGGATGCACTTCCTCCACTTAGAGCGGTCTTTGGCCAGGGACTCCCAGGTGTCGGTGGGGATGTTGCACTTTATCAGGGATGCTTTGAGGGTGTCCTTGTAACACTTCCACTACCCACCTTTGGCTCGTTTGCCAGGAAGGAGTTCCGAGTAGACACCACTGACTCCCTTATAAACTGCAGGAGATGAAGCAATGACCAAGATCTATGGCAAATAATTAGAGATATCGTTACTCCAGTTATTTGCTGTGCAAAGTTTTTTTATCTCCCCTGAAGGCATTGATTGTTTTCAAGGAGTAAAGCTTCATGGGTGCCAGGCATGAGTGGCATCATGCTATTCCACAGTGGAAGGCCTCACAGCTGAGCTGAATCGTGCACTTGCCTGACGTTGACAGTTTCTAGCACGAATCGCTCGATACCTGATCAATTCTTCACGTCCCTTTTCTAAGAGTATACAGTGGCCAATGGTACTGCCTCTACCACTGCATCAGCCGAGATCAGATAATCCGCCACAGACTGGGATGTGACGTCAGGCCCTCGGTACTTTGTGTAGCTCAGTATTGCATCAACTTGTGTGTCCTGCAGCCTGTGGGAACCTTCTGTGAAACGCAAATGTTGAGATATCCCACTAACATGTCACTTGCATTAATGTACAATATATATTTCATGAATTTCTGATATCCAGGGTTTTGAAGTTCTGTGGAAGAATTTACAGAACCACAGGCATAATTAGTTGAGAGACTTCTTTGGCAAACTTTTTTTTAAAGGAGTAAATTATCTCTCTGCTGCTGTTGCCATTTATTATGTCACTGAGGAGTTACATCGAATCTACGCACAGAAACAGGCCATTCGGCCCAGCTGGTATATGCTGGCATTTATGCTGCACACAAACCTCCTACAACTCCTCTTCATCTCACCCTATCAGCATATCTCCCTCATGTGCTTATCTAGCTTCCCCTTAAATGTCTTGTCTGAATCCAGTACCAAGGTCGATGCCGGGTGGTCCATCCAGTTTTATTCTTATTATAGTTTCTCGTACCGGTTTTGATACAGGTGAGTGGCTCGCTGGGCCATGTCAGGGGACAGTTAAGAGTCAACCACATTGCTGTGGGTCTGGAGTCACATATAAGCCAGACCGGGTAAGGGCGGCAGATTTCCTTCCCTAAAGGACATTAGTGAACCAGGTGGGTTTTTACGACAATCCGGTAGTTTCATGGTCACCATTACTGATGCTAGCTTTTTATTGCAGGTTTATTTAATTAACCGAATTTAAATTCCCCAGCTGCCATGGTGATAGTTGAACTCATGTCTCCAGATCATTAGTCCAGGTCTCTGGATTACTTGTCCAATTACATGCCACTGTGCTACCGTACCGTGAAAACTAGCAAACTAAAGAAAAGGGAATGGAAAAAAAGTGATAATTGTTCACTTTTGTTTTAAAACGTAACTCATTATGATTTATGTCATTGTTTACACCGAACTCCGCATCCTCCAGTTTGTGTCATTCTATCCAATCACAAATGTTACTCATGATATTCCCCTGTGCTGACACCTCTGCTACACACTCATGTACACACGTGCATACGTGTACGCCCACCCACATGCACGTTAGTATACACACACACATACACGCTGATAATTGCAGTGTTCAGTTCCATTCACAATTCCTCAGATAATGAAGCATCCGTGCTTGCATGCAACAAGACCTGGATGACACCGAGGTTTGGGCTGATGAGTGGCAAATAACATTCACGACACAGTAGTGCCAGTCAATGACCATCACCAACAAGCGAGAGTCTAACCACCGCCCCTTGACATTAAATGGCATTACCATCATCAATTTCCCTCCATCAACATCCTTGGGGTCACCATTGATCAGAAATTTAACTGTACCAACCACATAAATACTATGGCTAAGAGCAGGTCAGATGCTGGGTATTCTGCAGCAAGTGTCTCACCACCTGATTCTCCTTTCCACCATCTACAAGGCACAAGTCAGGAGTGTGATGGAATACTCTCCACTTGCCTGAATGAGTGCAGCTCCAGCAACACTCAAGAAGCTCGACACCATCCAGGACAAAGCAGCCGCTTGATTGGCTCCCCATCCCCCACCTTCAACATTCACTCCCTCCACCACTGGCGCACCGTGGCTGCAGTGTGTACCATCTACAAGATGCACTGCAGCAACTCGCCAAGGCTTCTTCAGCAGCACCTCCCAAACCCGCGACCTCTACCACCTAGAAGGACAAGGGCAGCAGGTGCATGGGAACACCACCACCCCCAGTTCCCCTCCAAGTCACACACCATCCTGACTTGGAAATATATCACCATTCCTTCATCGCCACTGGGTCAAAAATCCTGGAACTACATCCCTAACAGCACTGTGGGAGTACCTTCACCACACGGACTGCACCGGTTCAAGAAGGCGGCTCACCACCACCACCTTCTCAAGGGCAAGTAGGGACTGGCAATAAATGCTGGCCTTGCCAACGATGCCCACATCCCACGAATGAATTTTTAAAAAGACGCATGTGCACACACACGAACGTTCGCACACACACACACACACACATGCAGGAATGATGTACACATATACACGTATGCATGAACACACACTTATGCACACACATGCATGTTCGCGCACATATACATGTATGTATGCATGCACAAACATACATGCACAAAGACACACACATGTACGCATCGGCATGCAAACAGACACACGCACTCGGCATTTAACATTTTTCAAAAACAATAAATTGATGAATTCTTGTGTTCATCGGGGAGGAAAGTGCTGGAGAATGGAAAACTTGCCCATTGTCAGCATCAAGTACTCGCAGATCAGCCCTGGCACTAGCGGCTGCAGAGTAAATCTGGGAAGAACACCCGACCTTTAAAGGTTTGGACCACTCCACTTCATGTTGATTGACAGGCCTGTGGATGATGGATCAAAAACAGCCCTTCACTTTGGGCCCATGGACACTATAACTGCGTCTGAAGGTAACTGGAGGGATGTATACTTGGAGATTCATATTCTCCATTGTCGAGGCTTTTAATTTTAGATGCTGTCATCTGCTGTTGGAGGCTTGAATCCTCCACTACCGGTTCGTGATCTTGCGTGGATTTGCAAGGATTTATGAGATCAAAGGGACCTGCCTGTTGTGAAAGCTGCAAAGGATGTTTAATCCCTTTTGCACACATTCTTGAGCAGTCTCACAAGAATCATACTAATTTTGTTAACAATCATTTTAAGCTTTCCTGATGTCTTAAGTGAGTAAAGAAGCCACCCAGTGAGGTGCTGAGAGCAACAGGACAAGAAAAGTCCCATGTTCCCTCCCTGGTCGGTCTCTTCCGACTGAACTAACCCGAGCCAGAGTGGGAGCTGAGGTGCTGCATTAGGCAGTGATGCCCATAACACAGAGAAAGAAAGAAAGACTTACATTTATATAACACCTTTCACGACCACTGGACGTTACAAAGAGCTTTACAGCCAATGAAGTACATTTAGAGTATAGTCACTGTTGTAATGTGGCAGCCAATTTACGCACAACAAGCTCCCACAAACAGCAATGTGCTAATCTTTTTGTTATGTTGATTGAGGGATAAATATTGGCCAGGACACCGGGGATAATTCCCCTGCTCTTCTTTGAAATTGTGCCATGGGATCTTTAACGTCCACCTGAGAGGACAGACAGGGCCTCGGTTTAACGTCTCATCCGAATGACGGCACATAAGAACATAAGAATTAGAAACAGGAGTAGGCCATCTAGCCCCTCGAGCCTGCTCCGCCATTCAACAAGATCATGGCTGATCTGGCCGTGGACTCAGCTCCGCTTACCCGCCCGCTCCCCGTAACCCTTAATTCCCTTATTGGTTAAAAACCTATCTATCTGTGACTTGAATACATTCAATGAGCTAGCCTCAACTGCTTCCTTGGGCAGAGAATTCCACAGATTCACAATCCTCTGGGAGAAGAAATTCCTTCTCAACTCGGTTTTAAATTAGCTCCCCCGTATTTTGAGGCTGTGCCCCCTAGTTCTTGTCTCCCCGACCAGTGGAAACAACCTCTCTGCCTCTATCTTGTCTATCCCTTTCATTATTTTAAATGTTTCTATAAGATCACCCCTCATCCTTCTGAACTCCAACGAGTAAAGACCCAGTTTACTCAATCTATCATCATAAGGTAACCCCCTCATCTCCGGAATCAGCCTAGTGAATCGTCTCTGTACCCCCTCCAAAGCTAGTATATCCTTCCTTAAGTAATGTGACCAAACTGCACGCAATACTCCAGGTGCAGCCTCACCAATACCACAATACAGTTGCAGCAGGACCTCCCTGCTTTTGTACTCCATCCCTCTCGCAATGAAGGCCAACATTCCATTCGCCTTCCTGATTACCTGCTGCACCTGCAAACTAACTTTTTGGGATTCATGCACAAGGACCCCCAGGCAACCTCTGCACCGCAGCATGTTGTAATTTCTCCCCATTCAAATAATATTCCCTTTTACTGTTTTTTTTCCCAAGGTGGATGACCTCACACTTTCCGACATTGTATTCCATCTGCCAAACCTTAGCCCATTCGCTTATCCTATCTAAATCTCTTTGCAGCCTCTCTGTGTCCTCTACACAACCCGCTTTCCCACTAACCTCCGAAAGTGCAGCACTCCCTCAGCACTGCACTGGAGTGTCAACCTAGATTTTTGTGCTCAAGCCTCTGGGGTGGGTCTTGAAACCACAACTTCTGATTCAGAAGCGAGAGTGCTGCCCACTGAGCCACAGCTGACACAGGGACCAATGTAGTGAGGATAGGGCTCCACTATGATGTCTTACCCAGCCTGTCAACGCTCACTGAGATAGATGTTGGTCCCCGCTGCCTGGATAGTTATCGGCCGGAATGGCTGGCCCCACTTGTAGAAGCCTCCAGATCCGCTCCGTCTAGCCAGTGACCCTTGCCTCAGCCCACATGTGAATAATGGTCAGTCAAGAGAGGCACCTGCGGTTTGCTGACGCCCAAGGAACTGAATTCCGAGCAAGAGTCCAAACCTTCGATCGACAGCAGGAAAACAGAGTTGGAAGTAAAATGTTCAGAAAATAATTTTTTTTGATCTAAGCTGACTTTTCAAACTTACATCTTTTCAGGATCACAGAGGTCCCTTCATCAGGTCTGAAATGGGACCAAATGAGAGAGAGGAAGCTTTCTGATCTCTTAAAGCCCATGGCAAGAAAGATATCTGTCAAAATCCGATGATGGAAAGGTGTGACATTCACCACAACAAAAGTTTTGTGGCTCCATTGGTTAAAATTAAAGATAGTTGGGAGTGAAAGAATGCTTCAGGGAATTTTTAATGCTTTCATATTTCCATTAGATGATTCATAACATTAATTTAAATTATGATGGCAATAACTTTATGAAAGGCAACACGTTGAAACCTGTGCTAAAAGCTGCAGTAATTGATTAGTACATGCTGCTCTTACACTGCAAGGATTTTCAAATGGGAGACAAATGATCAAGTGACCATCTGAACTAATTTCCTGAGACAGCCTACATCGAAGACTTGATTCAATAGAAATAAATAGGTGCCATTTTTCTAATTTTGCATATGCAAATTATTTCTCCCCCAACCCCTGTGGCAATCCCCCCCACCTTTCCCCTCCCCCTTCCCCCTCCTCTCCTGAAGGCACCAACTCAGCCTCCCCTAGTTTGCATAAGTGATCATTCTTCACATGCAAACCTGGAAATTGAGCTTTGGTAACTGTGGAGAACATCATAGTCAACCCCGAACATCCACGCACAATGCACTTTCACACAGGCGTCATCAGATACCAAACAGGAGTGGCTGATCCCTTATCCCTCCCCCATCCAAGGAATCAAAGTCAGACCTCCCTGGTCTGTACAGTTTGGTTTCACACCAATCAATGCCTTTACAACCTTCACCTCCAAGGTCTTTTTATACATTTTTTTTACATTTCTGGTGAATTTCGAAAGCTATCACTCAGCATTTCAGACACCCAATTTCAGCACCAACACACCCAAGTCGGCTGTAGCATGCTCAGATGCAGAATAAAACCACCTCTACCCTGTCCCGACTATTTGCCTCAGCCCAAACCCAACAGGGCATCTGCTCCTGATCACATTTTCATTTCTAACAACCATCCTGCCGGCTCTCATTTGGTTTTAAATTTTATGGCATTTTTTAATAGAAGAAACGTTAGTCGCAGAAAGTAACGATGTTGTGACTTTATCGAAATATGTCCCACTAGATAAAGTGAGTGGATTCTTGAGGGAGCATGAGGATATGTTGATGCCGTGGGAGGCTTGGTCACTCCACTGTCTCTTGCCAGCCTCTCTGTCTCTACATTTTACAAACTACAACTCGTTTCAAATGCCACATCCTACTTCCTCACAAAGTCCTGCACTCTACTCACCCCAATCCTTGCCAAGTGCCATTAGCTCCTTGTTCAGATGATCTTATTGAACAATGGAGCAGGCTTGAGGGGCCGTATGGCTTACTCCTGTGCCTATTTCTTATGTTCTTATCCTTTGATCACCAGAAGTTGGTTTGAATGCAACCCCAGTTGATGAGCTGAATGTCTCCTCTCTGCCTGCCACAATAGTCCTTCAACAGAAGTGAGCAACAGAAACTCTCATTAAATAAAAAAGAACATTTTAGAAAAACTCAGCAAGTCAGGCGGGCATCTGTGGAGAGAGAAACAGAGTTAACGTTTCAGGTCGATGACCTTTCCTCAGAACTGGAAGAAGTTAGAACTGTGACAGGTTTTAAGCAAGTTCAGAGTGAGGGAGAGAGGGAGAGGAGAAAAGAACAAACGGGAAGGTCTGTGATAGGATGGAAGGCAGGAGAGATTAAATGGTAAAAGGATAATGGTGCAAGGCAAAAGGAGATGGGAATGGGACAAGGAAAGAAACAAAAGACGGATCTGGAGGTCCTGTAAACGACAACAGCAGAACCATTGCCAGCTGCAGCTGTCTGAAAAAATGGGAGCAGAAGTTATGATCTGAAATTGTTGAACACAATGTTGATTCCAGAAGACGGTAAAGTGCCTAAATATTCTCATTCAATGTATTGTTTGGAGGGACGGTGGACACTAACATGCATCATGTGCTGCCACGTAATTAATGGGATGAAGTTTCGGGTTTTGGGGTTTTTGGGTGAAAATGGTAGCGATACGTGAAAATTACCGTTTTCACTTCACTACCGATTTTAAGCCGAACTTTCGGCCTTTGGGGTCTGCACACAAAGGGAGGCGTTGCACAATAATTCGTGGCGCAAAACGCGATACTCACCAACTTTAGTGCGGGGTCGTTTGTGCTGCAAGAAAGGCCTTGGGAGGGGGAAAAAAGTTCAAAAAAACATTCCAAAAACATTACCAAGACCCATGACTAATTAATCGCTGCAAAAAAATAAATAAATAAAAATTGTACTTACCTTTTTTGCAGGCTTTCTGCTTACCGCTGCTGGCAGGGCTACGCCGATAGGTTTGCCTGTCGCTGTTCTGGACGCGGCGTACAGGTCGGGAGAGAGCCAAAACTCGGACAGTAACGCAATCTGCGTCGTTACATGTCCGGCACAGCTCTCCCCGGCGGTACGTCCCATCGCCGCCGCAAACAGGGAATCGAAGGTACTGCCCGGGCTTTGCGACCGGGTTTTCGCTGCGGAAGGTCAAAACGCACCGAAAACCCAGTCACAAACCCCTCGAAAATCCAGCCCAATTATCTTCACTCATGGAGCTATCCAAGAATCTCTGTTGTGGAGAGATAGCACCTGTATCGTTTTAGAATTTAAGCCATATAATCCTGGAAGGTTTCCAATTCAATCTGTGATCTGTGCTGAGTTAGATCATGTTTTGGTGGAAGTGGGGTAGCTACTATTGGTCTTCGCAATCCTAGGCTGGGTGAAGAAAACTCAGTCAGGGTTCCTGCTGACGGTGGCCAGCCATCCCCCTATTTAAATTAGACATTGGCTGAAGACTCGCTTGGGCTTGGCCACAATACTTCTTGTACTTGATGCCACTCACTGTCTGGGCTCACACATGAGGGTGTCCACTTCAGCAAGTTATCGGAGGGCTACTGGCATCAGTGCTACCATATTGCTACATGTGACCTCCTTCAGGAGAGAATGGGAAAGCATTGACAACAAAGCAAACGTCTACTTAAACCCCACTCCCCTGTCTCACCACACTCACCTCCAACACGTGTGAGGAGCTCATGGACTTCTTTGTCTCAAAGATAGAGACCATCCGATCAGCTGCCTCTGTGAGTTCCCTTCCTTCACCGAGCCCACCGGGTCAACCATCCTCTGAGGCTCCCCCCTGCCCTAGCCCTAAACTCACATCTTTCTCTAGTTTCTCTTTGATCCCTCCTCTTGACCTCTCCAAGCTCATCTTGTCCACGAGGCCCACTTCCTGCTCCCTTGACCCTATTCCCAATAAACTGCTGACCATCCAACTTCCTTTTCTGGCTCCCATGTTAGCCGACATTGTTAACAGTTCTCTCTCCTCAGGTACTGTCTCCCACTCCCTCAAATCTGCTGTCATCACCTCTCCTAAAATAAAACCCTTGATCCCACTTTTCTTGCTAGCTACCGCCTCACCTACAACCTCCCTTTCCTCTCCAAATTCCTTGAACATGTTGTCACCTCCCAAATCCGTGTCCATCCGCGGCATAACTAAAACTGCCTATGTCCACCTCTGTAACATTGCCAGTCTCTGCCCCTGCCTCAGCTCATCTGCTGCTGAAGCCCTTATCCATGTCTTTGTTACCTCTAGACGTGACTATTCCAACGCACTCCAGACTGGCCTTCCACATTCTATACTACATAAACTTGAGGTTATCCAAAACTCGGCTGTCCATGTCCTAACTCGCACCAAGTCATGATCACCCATCACCCCTGTGCTCGCTGACCTACATTGGCTCCCGGTTAAACAACACCTTGATTACAAAATTCTCAGCCTTGTTTACTAATCCCTCCATGGCCTCTCGCTCCTCCCTGTCTCTGTAATCTCTTTAAGCCTCACAACCCCCCGAGATTCTGCTCTCTTGAGCATCCTTGATTATAACTGCTCAACCATCGGTGGCCGTGTCTTCAGCTGCCTGGGCCCTAAGCTCTGGAATTCCTCCCTAAACCTCTCTGCCTCTCTACCTCTCTTTTCTCCTTTAACACGCTCCTTAAAACCTATCTCTTTAATCAAGCTTTTGGTCATCTGCCGTAATTTCTTCTTATGTGGCTCGGTGTCAAATGTATCTGTTTTGTCTTATAACACTGTTGTGAAGCGCCTTGGGACATTTTACTATATTAAAGGTGCTATATAAATAAAAGTAGTTGTTGTTATTGTTCTGAAAGCAGAGGCATTATATTTTTTAATTTACATTAGACCAGCTGACCTCCTGAGGATTTGCTCACAGATCTTCTGCCTCACAGTTGTGGTGTTCAGCTGCTAAGATGGAGCTGTGTTTAACTTGGCCTGTCCCATTAAGACCACTGTGCAGGTACATCTTGTGGGAAAATGGTTTAAATATCATGAAGTCATGTAGAGGGTAATTGAGGAGGGACATTGCTTCTTGCAAACCCCAGCTCCTAGCTTTGGGAAAAGCCAGGTTATCAAAGTTAGAAAAACCATCAGGAAATGAATGGCTTTGAATGTTCTATAGTATGACAGGTTTGTGCTAGATGCAGGATCTTTTCAACAACAATAACAACTTGTATTTTTATAGCACCTTTAATGTAGTGAAATGTCCCGGGAGTATTATGAGATTTTTTTAAATTTGGCACCGAGACGCATAAGTAGAAATTAGCGCAGGTGACCAAAGACTTGTTCAAAGTACTATGTTTTAAGGAGCATCTTGAAGGAGTAAAGAGAGGTAGAGAGGCAGAGAGATTTAGGGAGAGAGTTCCAGAGCTTGGGGCCTAGGCAACAGAAGCACGGCCACCAATGGTTATAATCAGGGTTGCTCAAGAGGGTAGAATTAGAGGAGCACAGACATCGCGGGGGGGGCGGTTGTGGGGCTGGAGGAGATTACAGAGATAGGGAGGAGCGAGAGGCCATGGAAGGATTTGAAAATAAGGATGAGAATTTTGAAATCGCGGCGTTGCTTAACCGGAAGCCAATGTATGTCAGCAAGCACAGGGGCGATGGGTGAGCGGGATTTGGTGCAAGTTAGGACACGGGCTGCCGAGTTTTGGATCACCTCTAGTTTACATAGGGTAGAATGTGGGAGGCCAGCCAAGAGTGTGTTGGAATAGTCAAGTCTCGAATTAACAAAGGCATGGATGATGGCTTAAGCTGCAGATGAGTTGAGGCAAGGGCGGAGACGGGCGATGTTACGGAGATGGAAATAGGCGGTCTTAGTTTCAAATGGATGTTGTTTTTGAAAAGTATACCAACAAATAAATGGAAGCAATTTATTATTTTACTGAAATTACAGAAGGAGGCCATTCGGCCCATTGTACCTGTGCCAGCACCTTGAAAGAGCTGTCCAATGAGTCCCCCACACTTTCACTACAGTCCTGCAAATCTTTATCTTAACGTATATATCCAATTTCCTTTTGAAAATTGCTATTGAATCTGCTTCCACCACCCTTTCAGGCAGCGCATTCCAGAACTTAACAACTCACTGCAAAATTTAATTCTTCTGATCTCCTCTTTGGTTCTTTTCCCAATTATCTTAAGAGATCCAACAGTTCCCCCAGCTCTAAACAAACTCTTGTGGGTTGTCTCGGCAAAGGCCTACCATTCAAAGTTTTTCAACTCAAAAAACTTTCAGGACCTGTGTTGCTTTTTTAAAAAAAAATTATTATAATTTTCTGTGAAGCTCAAACACAGTTTGTAGGAGGTTGGGTGTGGCTGTGTAACAGTCTTCAAACGTAAGCAAAATAGCTTTGATAATTGTGAAATCCAGCTTGTGTGTGTAGCTTTGCGAGAGAGAAAAAGAAGGAATCCTGCCTCTTTAAAATGCATGCGAACCCGCCCATAAACAACTGAACACACAGCAAAGTCTGGCGTCAAACAGGCGAGTCTGGAGACACTAATGACTGTGCACTTGAACAACAGCCTCTCAGTGCTATGAATCAAAAGAGGCAAGGAGGAGGTTTATGAGGAAGTGTCTCTGCTGCAGCAGGTGTTCTTTCCATATCAAAGGTAGACCAACAGGAAGCTCCAGGTCTCAAGATAAAAGCTTTCAGCTTGTTAGACGCAATCCAGCCTAGCTGTCTGAACCACAAAATTCAGTCTCCGCCAGCTGGGATCACTCCGACTATCTTCCGCCCTGCCCACTGCCCAAAAAAAAACTCGGGGGGGCTTTGTCTCGGTAATACAGTACCACCCCCTAAAAATGCTAGTTACAGCACAGAGACAAAGCAAGATTGATATAGGGAAGAAATAGAGATAGCTGAGGGAAAAACTGGATCTTTATATCAGTGTTCTATATTTTTAAACAATGAAATATTGCACCTTTATTGCTTCCATATCAATTCAAATTAAATGTATTTAATTGCTTAATAGCATTTTGAACATTGTAGTTTAATATGTTGTTGCATTGCCAGCCACTTCAGATTATATTTGCTCCCCAATGTATATTTGTATGAATAATGATTTATTTTCATTGTTCTTTTTTCTAAATTGACAAAGTTGGACTATGTCTTTTACTTGTGTTTTTTTAAATTCATATTATCAGACCTCTCGTGGTGTTAGTCAGATGATACGCTGTTTTATACTGACGGGAGCATTTCTCCACATGTATTATTTCAGTCATGGTACAACTGTGTCTACCCAGGACTGTCCCTTTAAGGGCACAAAGTCTAATTGATGTAAATATAGGATCACAAGGTGAGTTAGAGGTTAGACTTTGGTGAGGGAAATGTACAGATTGGCAGGTGCTCTCCAGCTGCAAATTTCTAGCTCCAGGTCAGAAGGAACAAGCATGAAATGACTGCCTTTATTATTTGTGTTTCTATATACTTCTGAGACTTTTGTGAAGTGTGATGGAGTCAAACAGTTTTATAGATTATTACTTTATTGGATTTTAATTATTCGTAACAACAATGAAAGATGTTCAATGATAATGGGACTGATGATAGAACACACTATAATGATGGTGTGATAAAGGCTCTTATTCAGAATCCCCTCGGCTTTTTATATCTAGAACATGTAAGGGCTGTCGGAATTACATGAAATCAATTTCACTTTTTAAAATTTGTTTAAGTACATATCTTAAAACAACTTTTTGTTTTAATTAATTTATATATCACTAAAGGCATCTTCATCAGCCTTAACTACAGTAATAGACCTGCACGCTGAAGATATAATCACTGCATGTTAATGTATAACAGAGTTTCTAAAGGATCAATTCATAAGAGGATCTTCCCTTATACTAGGACTGTATAGGAGTGCTTTGACCTTGCCAATTTTTTGTTTTAGTTTCTAGACAGTGACCTCTGTTCACTACGCTCCCCCATTTATATTTGTTATAGGTGTGCTGGGCTCCAGTGTGAAATACAAAGGCCCTATTGTTTTGCACATTAGTCGGGTGCAGATGTGGCTCCAGATGACTACTTTGGTGCGGCAGGAGGTGCTTAATATGAATGTAGATCCGTAGATCCTCATTGGATCTATGACACAATGCTCCTCTGTTGTAATGGTCATTTACCTTTATGTCTGCAGTAGAATGGCCTGACTGCCAATGACTAGGAGGGTTGTTGGAACGTGGACATCGTTGCTAAGGGATGTGGTTGAGGAAGGGACCATTGCATCGTTTAAGAGAAATCTTGGTAATTATTTGAAGCAGTGGAAAGTACAGGTCTTTGGGAGAGAGCATGGCTGTGGGATTAGTTTTGGATTGCTCTAGTAAAGAGCTGGCACAGACACGGTTTGCTGAATGGCCTCTTTCCGTGCCATGGTTCCTCTAATCTAAAAGCAACTTACAATATTGACTGCCACAATACTGAGACTAGTGGCTTTCAGTATAATCACATTCCATTTGAGTAATGACAAAGCATTCAGAGACAGCCCACATAAGAATGGATGTTTAAATTTCAAGACATAAAATCTGAATACCATTTAGAATCAGAGCAAACCCTAAGTGAAATGCTGAGGCGTGCATTGCAGAGCATTAGAGAAGATGAGAGAGATGAATAAATAGCGTAGAGTGCATCTGATTGCTCTGTTGAAAGAAGACCCTTCAGAGAATTGATGACTTATTGAAGAATATTTATCAATGTGCATTTTATGAATAACTTCAATAAAAAATTGTTTGGACTGTACTGTTTGTGAAGTTGCTACAATAGAGATTGTAAAGAAAAATATTGATTCACTTTTTGATCTAGCGCTAGCAAGATCAGAATCCAGTGTTAACTGGTGCCATGTACCAAGGGAATTCCAAGCAAAGTTCTATGTGACTCAGTAGATAAATGCGCCCTATGGTGTAATACTGGCCATAAATACCAGGAAATTCCCAGGTCCATTCCCTGAACTATACTGATCCAGATGATTTTAGATAGGGCCATAGTCGGGAGCTCTATATTTCAGCTTCGAGTCTCTGGGCTAGGGAAGGAAGGAAACCAGATGGGACACCCACCCTTGACAACTGTCCCGTGACCCCTCCACTGGAAATGCACATTGGTGCACAGTCTTCTCTTCTTAGGCGGTTCCTCGAAGCGAGGATGACTTGCTTCCACGCCAAAAAGGGATGGGTTCACAGGTGTTTCAATGAGGACCTAATATTCCAGGTCCCGAACTGCATATTGAAGGGTGGAAGATGCCTGTGCATGGATCTTTTTAACGTGTGGTGGCCGTTGCACAGTAGATGATCTGTGACATCCCCATGGCTAAACAGCCTGCCTCTGCCCACTGTCTGAGCTTGCACTTGAAGAATGTCCACTTGGATGGAGTAGTGGAGAGTTGCTAATTCCCGGTCTATTCACATGTCACTGCCTTCAGAAAAGAAGGAAATTGAGATAAGCTATCCAATTTGGATAGTGTTACAATATTAAACCAATATGGGTTACTGCAAAAGTGAAGTTCTGTTACTGGGTGTCACTAACATATTCCACACAGTAAATTTTAAGGGGGTAGGTTTCCTCTGATCAGTTTTGGTAGCAAAATTATAAAGAATGCATTCACAATGTCATTATAAATAACACACCATTCTTTTAATATAGATTCAGAGAACCTTTTTTTAAATCATAGATTCACAGAATGCTATAGAACATGTAATGTATTTGCTTCATGGGTTCTTTGCTTAAGAATTCATAGTAATACATTGCTATCAAGAACTAGTTGGTTTATTAACAAAGGTTTAACAATCACACGACACATTACCAGCTCATCCACTAGGCTCACAACTGCATACCTCATTGTGGATGACCTAGACCCAACTGACTGGGGTTTTATTGAGTTGTGTGAACATCGCGTGACTGGCTACGCCACTCATAGTGCAACAGCTCTACAAACCTGTGATTATACTCACAGGTGCATACATTCAGCCCACCGTGCCTGTACCGGCTCTTTGAAAGAGCTATGCAACTAGTCCCACTCCCCCGCTCTTTCCCCATAGCCCTGCAAATTTTTCTCCTTCAAGTATTTATCCAATTCCCTTTTGAAAGTTACTTTTGAACTTGCTTCCATCGCCCTTTCAGGCAGTGCATTCCCGATCATAACAACGCACTGAGTTTAAAAAGTTCTCCTCGTCTCCCATCTGGTGATTTTGCCAATTATCTTAAATCTGTGTCCTCTGATTACCAACCCTCCTGCCAGTAGAAAGAGTTTCTCCCTATTTACTCTCTTGAAACCCTTCTTGATTTGCAACACCTCAATTAAATCTCCCCTTAACTTTCGCTGCTCTTAGGAGAGCAATCCAGGTTTCTTTAGTCTCTACACATAATCATATGCAACATATTTTCAAAGCTTTAGAAATATATCTATATAACATAATTACTGCATATTTATTCAATTCCGAGTTCTTGAATCCAGTATTGCGCTCTTGCAAGTTGAACAGGGACAATGGATTCTTCATAATCCTGGACTTCACAGTGCCAGAAAAGAATTTGTGGTTTAGATCCCAAGTAAGTTCATTCCTATTCCTCTCCACAACTTCGATACATTTAGCCACAGGAGAGGGGGATTATGCTCCAGCAAGGGTTTGTGTAA
The DNA here is from genome assembly GCF_044704955.1 of Pristiophorus japonicus. Taxonomy (NCBI): domain Eukaryota; kingdom Metazoa; phylum Chordata; class Chondrichthyes; family Pristiophoridae; genus Pristiophorus; species Pristiophorus japonicus. The sequence continues at coordinate 557,569 of NC_091997.1, forward strand.
TGTAAGGTCCAAGATATTCTTAGAATAAACTCAGCAAGAGGCTCTTCAATGACTCAAGAATGGATATGGGCTTTGGAACACCACAAGCCATGTAGCATTTAAAGTGGGTGTGTATGTGTCAAAACAAGTGTAAACAGCACCAGCCCATTACTTTTCTGTGTATAATGTACTGTTGTGTTCAAGTTCTGATTTAAGAAAGACTTGCATTTATACACCGCCTTTCATAACCACCAGTCATCTCAAAGTGCTTTACAACCAATGAAGTTATTTTAGAGTGCAGTCACTGTTGTAATGTGGAAAATGCGGCAGCCAATTTGCACACAGCAAGCTCCCACAAACAGCAATGTGATAATGACCACATAATCTGTTTTTTGTTATGTTGAGTGGGGTATATATCTTGGCCAGCATACTGGGGATAATGCCCCCGCTCTTCAAAATAGTGTCATGGGATCATTTATATCCACCTGAAAGAGCAGACAGGGCCTCGCTTTAACATCTCATCTGAAAGTTAAGTTATTCATAAAATATACATTGGTAAATATTCCTCAATAAATCATCAGTTCTCTGAAGCCTCTTCTCTCAAAACACCAATCAGATATTTTCTAAACATTATTTCTTGATCTATCTCGTCTCTGCACTATAAGCCTAGGCTCTTCACTTTGTTTTTTCCAATAAAAGAAACGCTAAAATTTAAATATCCATTCTTTGTGCGGGCTATCTGTGAATATTTTGGCATTACTTAAATCCTAGGTAGATTCTGGATGGTTGTTGTTTGATATTATCGTGCCTGCAAGAGCTGGGTACTTCTGATAGGGACGAAACACTTGATTTCACTCAAAATTAATTTTGAAGTAGTGCATCTCTTCAGTCATATTGTTTTTGTGAAGCTGCAAAGTCTTTACAAAAAATATAGCCAAGTCCTGCTGTTTGTTTATCAGACCAGGACATTTTTTTTTATTCGTTCATGGGATGTGGGCATCACTGGCTAGTCCAGTATTTATTGCCCATCCCGAATTGCCCGTGACTTCTTCAACCGCTGCAGTCCGTGATGTGAAGGTGCTCCCACAGTGCTGTTAGGGAGGGAGTTTCAAGATTTTGACCCAGCGACGATAGAATCATAGAATCATAAAATCATTGAAAAATTATGACACAGAAAGAGGCCATTTGGCCCATTGTGTCTGTGCCAGTCAAAAAAGAGCTACCCAGCCTAATTCCACCTTCCAGCACTGGGCCCGTGGCCCTGTGGGTTACAGCACTTCAGGAGCACATCCAGGCACTTTTTAAATGTGATGAGGGTTTCTGCCTCTACCACCCTTTCAGGCCGTGAGTTCCAGACCCCCACCACCCTCTGCGTGAAGAAATGGTTCCTCATCGCCTCTCTAATCCTTCTACCAACTACTTTAAATCTACGCCCCCTGGTTATTGGCCCCTCTGCTAAGGGAAATAGGTCCTTCCTATCCACTCTATCTAGGCCCCTCATAATTTTATACACCTCAATTAAATCTCTCCTCAGCCTCCTCTGCTCCAAGGAAAACAAGCCCAGCCTATCCAATCTTGCCTCATACCTAAAGTTTTCCAGTCCTGCCAACATAAGAACATTCTCATAAATCTCCTCTGCACCCTTTCTAGTGCAATCACTTCCTTCCTGTAATGTGATGACCAGAAGTGCACGCAGTCATCATCATAGGCAGTCTCTCGGAGTCGAAGATGACTTGCTTTCACTCTAAAAGTGAGTTCTCAGGTGACTGAGGAGTCCAATGCGGGACCTACAGTCTCTGTCACATGTGGGGCAGACAGTGGTTGAAGGAAAGGGTGGGTGGGGAGCTGGGTTGATGCACGCTCCTTCCGCTGTCTACACTCGGTTTCTGCTTGTTCTCGGCGATGGGACTCAAGGTGCTCAGTGCCCTCCCGGATGCTCTTCCTCCACTTTGGGAGGTCATAAGTCAGGATTCCCTGGAATTGGTGGGCATGCAGTACTCAAGCTGTGGCCTAACTATTGTTGTATACAGATCTAGCATAGCTTCCCTGCTCTTGTATTCAATGCTTGGCTAATAAAGGAAAGCATTCCGTATGCCTTTTTAACTACCTTATCGTCCTATCCTGCTACCTTTAAGGATCTATGGATATGCACTCCAAGGTCACTTTGTTCCACCACACAGCTCAGTATCCTCCCATTTATTGTGTATTCCCTTGCCTTGTTGCCCCTCCCCAAATGCATTATCTCACACTTTTCGAGATTGAATTCCATTTGCCACTTTTCTACTAACTGACCAGTTTATCGATTTCTTCCTGCAGTCTGGAGCTTTCCTCCTCACCGTCAACCACACGGCCAATTTTTGTATCATCTGCAAATGTCTTTATCATGCCCCCTACATTTAAGTCTAAATCATTAATATATATTGCAAAAAGTAAGGGACTGAGTACTGAGCCCTGCAGAACCCCACTGGAAACAGCCTTCCAGTCACAAAAACTCCCCTCAACCATTACCCTTTGCTTCCTGCCACTGAGCCAATTTTGGATCCAATTTACCACTCTCCATTGGATGCCATGGGCTTTTACTTTTTTGATCAGCCTATCATGTGGGACCTTGTCAAAAGCCTTGCTAAAGTCCATGTAAACTACATCAAACACACTGCCCTCATCGACCCTCCTTGTTACCTTCTCAAAGAACTCAATCAAGTCAGACACAACTTTGAAGGAATGGTGATATATTTCCAAGTTAGGATGGTGTGTGACTTGGAGAGGGACTTGCTGGTGATGGTGCTCCCATTCGCCTGATGCCATTGTCCTTCTAGGGGGTAGAGGTTGCGGGTTTGGGAGGTGCTGCCAAAGAAGCCTTGGCGAGTTGCTGCAGTGCATCTTGTAGATTGTTAAATAGATACATGAGGGAGAAAAGAATAGACGGATATGTTGATCGGGTTAGATGAAATAGGGTGAGAGGAGGCTCATGTGGTGCATAAACACCGATATAGACCTGTTGGGCCGAATGGCCTATTTCTGTGCTGTAAATTATATGTCATTCTATGTTCACAAACAGCATATATATGTTTTATTTTTTTAAAAATTTGTTCATCTTTATTTCATATTTGCCTTTACCTCGTGAGAGCCCCAATCTTTGTTTTGCTCTCTAACATTTTTTTTAAGTTAGAATTTTAAGAGCTTACCCACTTCCTGCTTCCCTGTCTGTGACAATTCTGCATTTTGATTGGCTGCTTAGACAGCTTGTTGATGTCACAGCAGCTCACGCGAGGGGATTCCCCACCATACACCGTTGATTTGAATTATGTGTCAGAAATGCAAGAGCTTTGTGAAAAGCTTACTTTGGTGCCATGGCCAATGCCTTTGCTTCGCCACTGGTCACAGATTCCGGGCCATTATTTTACAAATATTTGACATTGTTTGTTGTGTTTAGGTAAGGTTACTTTTGCTGAAACATTTTTTACTGATGCTGGGGGAGCGGAGGAGAGCAGAACCACAAAGTATCATAGGGTGCATATGTCAAAAGTCAAAGAAGTGAAAAAGGATACAGAGGGAGACATTACTGCCTCCACATAAATGGTATATCCTTGAATTATTCTAATTTAAATGAGGACAATTGATCCTCTTAATCTGGTTGCTTCATTTGAACTACATGTCAATTTGAATTGAAATCATGCAATAAAAAACTTCCTTAATTTAAATTGTTTAATTTGAACCACTGGATAATTTGAAAATTTTCAAGTGAAATAAAAAGGAGGCAGATAGAAAGCAGGAAAGTATAGGCCAGTTAGCCTAACATCTGTTGTTGGGAAAATGCTGGAGTCCATTATTAAGGAGGCAGTAGCAGGACATTTGGAAAAGCATGATTCAATCAAGCAGAGTCAGCATGGTTTTATGAAAGGGAAATTATGTTTGACAAATTTGCTGGAGTTCTTTGAGGATGTAATGAGCAGGGTTAATAAAGGGGAACCAGTGGATGTAGTGTATTTAGATTTCCAGAAGGCACTCGATAAGGTGCCACATAAAAGGTTACTGCACAAGATAAAAGTTCACGGGGTTGGGGGTAATGGCCCTGAAATTCCGGTCGGAGGCTTCTTTCGGATGAACGCCTCCTACTGGAGAATTTTTACAAAATGACCTGATGGTCCCGGAGCAGCGTGGGATTTCGTTGGGGAGGCCGTCTCGTCCCGCGCTGCAAAGCGGGCTCCCATCCTCCAGGTTCGGATGCAGAAGGTGCCGTCACGTATAACTGCTCAGCCAATCAGGTACAGTGTTCCACAACTTTCCCATTAATATCAATGAGAACTCCGTATCTACGAGCGATCATTGCTATTATTGAGAAAAAAAACAAACACACTAAACACCATAATAAAAAATAAAAAACACACCTCACATAATTAAAATTAATCGAAATTAAAGTTAATAAATGCTTTAGGAAAAAAAATATTTTTCCAATTTTTAAAAAAGTTTTGTAATTAGGGTTAAAAATACATTTACCTAAGTGGGCAGGATTTTTAACAATAAAATGTGTTTTTTAAATTTATTTTAATTATATTTTTGTATGTTTTAAAACTCTTACACCTGTAAAAGTAGGCTATGTGCCTGCTTTTATGAGGCACAAGAGTTTTGAGGACATTTGCTGGGCAAGATATGCGTAAATCCTACAATCTTGCCCTTGCAAATGTCCTCGCTCCTGAGATGCGTGCGATCTGTCAAGCTCCAGCTTGACAAATCGGAAAAAACGGTTTTCAGTGCATGCTCATTGTGCGCTGAAAACCGGCTTTTGCGATGCCTTCCCGGGTTCGTACATACTCCATACGGACCTGGGGAGATCGAGATTGCCAGGCCAATATATTAGCATGGATAGAGGATTGGCTAACTAACAGAAAACAGAGAGTCAGGATAAATGGGTCATTTTCCGGTTGGCAAACAGTAACTAGTGGGGTGCCGCAGGGATCGGTGCTGAGGCCACAACTATTTACAATCTATATTAACGACTTGGATGAAGGGACCGAGTGTAATGTAGCCAAGTTTGCTGATGATACAAAGATGGGTGGGAAAACAAAGTGAGAGGAGGACACAAAAAATCTGCAAAGAGATCTGGACAGGCTAAGTGAGTGGGCAAAAATTTGGCAGATGGAGTATAATGTGAGAAAATGTGAGGTTATCCACTTTAGCAGAAAAAATAGGAAAGCAAATTATAATTTAAATGGAGAAATATTGCAAAGTGCTGCAGTACAGAGGGACCTGGGAGTACTTGTGCATGAAACACAAAAAGTTAGTATGCAGGTACAGCAAGTGATCAGGAAGGCAAATGGAATGTTGGCCTTTATTGCAAGGGGGATGGAGTATAAAAACAGAGAAGTCCTGCTACAACTGTACAGGGTATTGGTGAGACCACACCTGGAGTACTGCGTACAGTTTTGGTCTTTGTATTTAAGGAAGGATATACTTGCATTGGAGGCTGTTCAGAGAAGATTCACTAGGTTGATTCCGGAGATGAGGGGGTTGATTTATGAAGATAGGTTGAGTAGGTTGGGCTGATACTCATTGGAGTTCAGAAGATTGAGAGGTGATCTTATCGAAACATATAAGATAATGAGGGGGCTCGACAAGATGGATGCAGAGAGGATATTTCCACTCATAGGGGAAACTAAAACTAGGGGGCATAGTCTTAGAATAAGGGGCCACCCATTTAAAACTGAGATGAGGAGGAATTTCTTCTCTCAGAGGATTGTAAATCTGTGGAATTCTCTGCTCCAGAGAGCTGTGGAGGCTTGGTCATTGAACATATTTAAGGTGGTGATAGACAGATTTTTGAGCGACAAAGGAATAAAGGGTTAGGGAGCAGGCAGGGAAGTGGAGCTGAGTCCATGATCAGATCAGCCATGATGGCCTACTCCTGCTCCTATTTCTTATGTTCTTATGTAAATGAATGTGAATTAACAGGAGTTGACAGGACTCCTACAATTCATCCTAGCAATGCTGGGGTCATGCAAAGGCACAGAATGATGTAATTAATATTCAATTGGATGTGCAGTGTGCATGATGACTACTAGCTATACATTTATATCAACCGGTCCATTATGATGTCAGCCATACCTCAGTGGTAGCACACTTACCTGTGAGTCAGAGGATGAGATGGTTCAAATCCAACTCCAGGATTTGCATACTGGAGATAGTTCAGGATGATACTCCATTGTTGGTGATGCAGCCTTTCTGATGTGATGTTAAACCATTTGACCTCTCAGGTGAATGTAAAAAAATCCCATTACTCGACTTAAAGAAGAGCAGGAAAGGTGTCCTGGCCATCATTTATCCCTTAGCCAATGCTAAAACAAACTTATTAACTAGTTGGCTCTAGAAATAGTGGATGCATTGGTGGTCATTTTCCAACATTCTATAGACTCTGGATCAGTTCCTATAGATTAGAGGGTAGCTAATGTAACCCCACTTTTTAAAAAAGAAGGGAGAGAGAAAGCAGGGAATTATAGACCGATTAGCCTGACAACAGTAGTGGGGAAAATGTTGGAATCAATTATTAAAGATGTAATAGCAGCACATTTGAAAAGCAGTGACAGGATCGGTCCATAGAAACATCGAAAATAGGTGCAGGAGGAGGCCATTCGGCCCTTCGAGCCTGCACCACCATTCGATAAGATCATGGCTGGTCATTCCCTTTCCTGCTTTCTCTCCATACCCCTTGATCCCTTTAACCGTAAGGGCCATATCTAACTCCCTCTTGAATATATCCAATGAACTGACATCAACAACTCTCTGCGGCAGGGAATTCCACAGGTTAACAACTCTCTGAGTGAAGAAGTTTCTCCTCATCTCGGTCCTAAATGGCCTACCCCTTATCCTAAGACTGTGTCCCCTGGTTCTGGACTTCCCCAACATCGGGAACAATCTACCTGCATCTAACCTGTCCCGTCCCATCAGAATCTTACATGTTTCTATGAGATCCCCTCTCATCCTTCTAAATTCCAATGTATAAAGGCCCAGTTGATCCAGTCTCTCCTCATATGTCAGTCCGGCCATCCCGGAAATCAGTCTGGTGAACCTTCGCTGCATTCCCTCAATAGCAAGAAGGTCCTTCCTCAGATTAGGAGACCAAAAATGAACACAATTTTGTCCAAGTCAACATGGATTTATGAAAGAGAAATCATGCTTGACAAATCTTCTGGAATTTTTTGAGGATGTAACTAGTAGAGTGGACAAGGGAGGATGTGGTGCATTTGGACTTTCAAAAGGCTTTTGACAAGGTCCCACACAAGAGATTAGTGTGCAAAAATTAAAGCACATGGTATTGGGGGTAATGTATTGACATAGATAGAGAACTGGTTGGCAGACAGGAAGTAAAGAGTAGGAATAAACGTGTCCTTTTCAGAATGGCAGGCAGTGACTAGTGGGGTACCGCAAGGTTCAGTACTGGGACCCCAGCTATTTACAATATACATTAATGATTTAGACAAAGGAATTGATGTAATATCTCCAAGTTTGCAGATGACACTAAGCTGGGTGGCAGTGTGAGCTGTGAGGAGGATGCTAAGAGGCTGCAGGGTGACTTGGACAGGTTAGGTGAGTGGGCAAATGCATGGCAGATGCAGTATAATGTAGATAAATGTGAGGTTATCCACTTTGGTGGCAAAAACAGGAAGGCAGAATATTATTCTGAATGGTGACAGATTAGGAAAAGGGGAGGTGCAACAAGACCTGGGTGTCATGGTACATCAGTCATTGAAGGTTGGCATGCAGGTACAGCAGGCGGTGAAGAAGGCAAATAGCATGTTGGCCTTCATAGCGAGAGGATTTGAATATAGGAGCAGGGAGGTCTTACTGCAGTTTACAGGGCCTTGGTGAAGCCACGCCTGAATATTGTGTACTGTTTTGGTCTCCTAATCTGAGGACATTTTTGCTATTGAGGGAGTGCAGCGAAGGTTCACGAGACTGATTGCCGGGATGGCAGGACTGACATATGAAGAAAGACTGGATCGACTAGGCTTATATTCACTGGAATTTAGATGAATGAGAGGGGATCTCATAGAAACATATAAAATTCTGACGGGATTGGACAGGTTAGATGCAGGAAGAATTTTCCCAATGTTGGGGAAGTCCAGAACCAGGGGTCACAGTCTAAGGATAAGGGGTAAGACATTTAGGACCGAGATGAGGAGAAACGTCTTCACTCAGAGAATTGCGAACCTGTGGAATTCTCTCCCACAGAAAGTTGTTGAGGCCAGTTTGTTAGATATATTCAAAAGGGAGTTAGATGTGGCCCTTACGGCTAAAGGGATCAAGGGGTATGGAGAGAAAGCAGGAAAGGGGTACTGAAGTTGCATGATCAGCCGTGATCATATTGAATGGTGGTGCAAGTTTGAAGGGCCGTATGGCCTACTCCTGCACCTATTTTCTATGTTTTTATGTTTCTATGTAACTAGGCATTTTTGTTTGTGGGATCTTGCAGTGAGTAAATTGACTGCAGCATTTGCCTAAAAAAACAAGTGATTATAAGTAACTCATTGGCTGTAAAATGCTTTTGGACATCCCGAAGACATGAAAAGCAGTATATAAGATGTAAGTTCTTTCTTCATTCTCTTCTTTCACTATCCTTATACATCAGGTATTTAGAAAGTGAATATAGCTGTAGAGAATGACTGATACTTGCACTCGTGGAGCAAATGGTCCTATTTAGGGAGTGGTGTGAGCAGAGAGTGTGGGGTTATACTGTCTTATCACACCACTCCCAAAATGAGGGAAACAAAGCTCTCATCATCCATACTTCAATTAAGAACATAAGAAAATAGAGCAAGATCGGCCCCTCGAGCCTGATCTGCCATTCAATAAGTTCATGGATCATCTTCTACCTCAACTCCAGTTTCCCGCCCGATCTCCATATCCCTTGATTCCCTCAGTGTCCAAAAATCATTCTCATTCTTGAATATACTCAATGACAGCAGCCACAGCCCTTTAGGGTAGAGAATTCCAAAGATTCAACACCCTCTGTGAAGAAATTTCTCCTCATCTCAGTCATAAATGGCCGATCCTTTATCCTGAGACTATGAACCCTAGTTCTAGACTCACCAACCAGGGGAAACAGACTCTCAGCATTTACCCTGTCAAGCCCGCTAAGAATTGTATACATTTCAATGAGAACACCTCTCATTCTTCTAAACTCCAAAGAATATCGGCCCATTTTACTCAATCTCTCATATGACAACCTTCTCATCCCAGGGATCAATATAATGAACCTTTGTTGCACCACCTCCAAGGCAAGTTTATTCTTCCTTAGATAAGGAGACCAAAACTGTACACATGACTCCAGGTATGATCTCACCAAAGCCCTATTGAATTGCAGCAATTTCCTTATTCTTATACTCCAAAACCCTTGCAATAAAGGCTAATATACCATTTGCCTTCCTAATTGCTTGCTGTACCTGCATGTTAACTGTCAAGGATTCATGTACAAGGACACCCAAATCCATCTGAATACAGGTAACAACATGTACTAGTCTCTCACCTTTTACTTTGCAAGACTCTGCTTATTGACATCCAACTGCCAGTGAAATATCTAAAATGAGAAAAAGTCAGACTATCCCAACAACTTATTTCAATCATTACACACTATAACCTCGATACCCAAGTCCAGATCATTCATAAATACTGACAAAAGCAATGATCCTAACTGACTTTGTAGGATGCAGTTGTTTAAATCCCTTGTCTGAAATAATCCATTCACCGTTTTTTATACTTTAGTCAACTTCCTATCCATGCTGCCGCATTCCCTTTGATACCATTGGCCTTATTTAGATTGTCATTTCAGTGCAGTACTGAGCAATGTTCCTGTTTATCTGGCTAAAGCTCCCATGCAGGCCACTTGACAGTTTCTCAATGGAAAAACTGTGCACGGGCAGAAGTTTGAATGGGCCATGCATCCCCTTAAAGGGGCCGCGACCCCCAGAAAATATTAGAGCGAACATTGGTATTGAGGCAGTTCTGTACTGTCAGAGGTGCTGACCTTCAGATAAGGCATTAAACCGACATGAGACGACTGCCCTCTCAGGTGAACATAAAAGAACCCATGGCATTATTCGAAGAAGGGCATGAGAGTTCTCCCCCGTGTCCAGGCCAATATTTATCCCTCAACCAACACATGAAAGGGTTTATTTAGTGATTTAGTTCATTGCAGTGTTTGTGGCTGTTTGCTGTGTGCATATGACTGCTGTGTTTCCTACATTAAAGCAGTGACTACACATCAAAAGTACTTCACTGGCTGCAAAGTGTTTTCACATGACCTGAGGTTGTGAAAGGCGCTATATAAATACAAGTCTTTCTTTTACTAAAAATGTTGCCAATAAGCAGATCTTGCTTTTTTTGTATCTATAAAATCTTTACTGTTAGCATTTGTGAGTCTTTTGTTGCTTCCTCTTTGTATTTTCATGTGATTTCCTTTTGTGTTACCAGCCGTAGATTTGTAGTTTGCCAGTTTTATTTTAGTTGTAATTTCTCTACTCATCCAAGGAACTCTAGCTTTCTCTGCACCTCCTTTACTTCTCATGGGGATATGTCAAATCTGTTGCATGTGAAAGTGTCCCATTGTTCATAGAATTACATAGAAATTACAGCGCAAAGCAGGCCCTTCGGCCCAACTGGTCTGGGCTGGTGTTTATGCTCCACAAGAGCGTCCTCCCACCCTAATTCACCTAACTCTAGCAGCATATTCTTCTATTCCTAACCCTCATGTACATATCTAACTGCCCTTAAACACATCTATGCCTTTCCATTTTTTATCTAATTGAAATTTGAGTTTTTTCAGTCAATACTAAACCGTTATTGTTGATTGCCCCTTTTCATCATTTCAGTGTTTTTGTTTACCCTAATTATATGATATTATGGATGCTGTTTCCTAGATCCCGAACTGACTGCTTTATTACTAGGCTAAAAGAAGCAGTCCTGAAAACACTGTAAAAACAATTCCTCTTTGGTGCCAACACATCACTTTTACAACAATTTGCATTTATATAGCCCTCTTGATGCGGTAAAATATTTTAAGGCACTTCGCAGGACTGTAATCAGACAAGAAAATTGACTTTGAGCCAAAGAAGAGGACATTAGGAGCGGTGATCATAAACTTGGTCACAGAGATAGGTTTTATGTAAGGTCTTAAAGGAGGAGAGAGATGGAGAGGTTTAGGGAAGAAATTCCAGAAATTAGAGTCCAGACAGCTGCAGGCATAGCTGCCAATGGTGGTATGAAGGTTGGTGGCAGGATGGATAAGAGACCAGATTTGGAGTAATCCAGTGTTCTCACTGAATAGGACTTCTTTAATTTTACCCCAATCTATCTCTGGATAATTAAGGCAACACATTATGGCTCTGTTGTTTTTGCATTTCTCTCTAATTTGTCTGTGCATCTTCAGTGAAGGGATATTGTAAAGATTTTATAGATACAGAAAAATAGTGTCATCTGTGGCTAAGTGGCTAGCAATCTTGCATCTGAGTCAGAAGGTTGTGGGTTCAAGTCCCACTCCAGGGATTTGAGCACAAAAAAATCTAGGCTGACACTGCAGTGTTGAAGGAGCACTGCACTGTCAGAGGTGCCATCTTTCAGATGAGACATTAAAGCCGAGACACCGTCTGTCCTCTCAAGTGGATGTAAAAGTTCCCATGGCACTATTTTGAAGAAGAGCAGGGGAGTTATCCCTGATGCCCTGGCCAATATTTATCCCTCAATCAACGTAACAAAAAAACAGATTATCTGGTCGTTATCACATTGTTGTTTGTGGGAGCTTGCTGTGCGCAAACTGGCTGCCACATTTCCTACATTACAAAAGTCACTACACTCCAATCGTACTTAATTGCCTGTAAAGCGCTTTGAGACATCCAGTGGTCATGAAAGGAACTATATAAATTAAAGTCTTTCTTTTTTTTAATTTGTCTATGCATTCCTTCCTCAAACTCGTTTCCATTATTTAGCAGACTGTAAGAAGATTCCAGTAGAATGATGTTTCCTTCTTATTCCTTAGTTTTAATTTAATCTATTATCTTTTTCGCCACACACTGTATCATCCCTGATATAATTAGAACTGGTACAGAAATGGAACAGCAAAGTGAAGGTTAATCATTTATAAATTTACAGTCCTATTCTCAGAAAGTGTATTGAATTATTGGATCTGCGCTGGGGAATGGTGTAATGGTTATGTGATTGGCCTTCTTCAAACTTACAAAGACCTTTGACACTGTCAACCATGAGGGTCTATGGAGCGTCCTCCTCCATTTCAGTTGCCCCCAAACGTTCGTCACCATCCTTCGCCTGCTCCCTGACGACATGCTGGCCGTGATCCTTACCAACAGATCCATTACAGACCCAATCCATGTCCGGACCAGGGTCAAGCAGGGCTGCATCATCGCCCCCAACCCTCTTCTCAATCTTCTCGCTGCCATTCTCCACCTCACAGTAAACAAGCTCCCCGTTGGAGTGGAACTAAACTACAGAACCAGTGGGAACCTGTTCAACCTTCGTCGTCTCCAGGCCAGGTCCAAGACCACCCCAACCTCTGTCATCAAGCTACAGTACATGGATGACGCCTGCGTCTGCACACATACAGAGGCTGAACTCCAAGTCATAGTCAATTTATTTACTGAGGCATACGAAAGCATGGTCCTTACGCTAAACATCCGTAAGACAAAGGTCCTCCACCAGCCTGTCCATGCTGCACAGCACTGCCCTCCAGTCATCAAGATCCACGGCGCGGCCTTGGATAACATGGACCATTTCCCATACCTTGGGAGCCTCTTATCAACAAGAGCAGACATTGACGACGAGATTCAACATCGCCTCCAGTGCGCCAGTGCAGCCTTTGACCGCCTGAGGAAAAGAGTGTTTGAAGATCAGGCCCTCAAATCTGCCACCAAGCTCAAGGTCTACAGGGCTGTAGTAATACCCGCCCTCCTGGAGGGCTCAGAGACGTGGACCATGTACAGTAAACTCCTCAAGTCGCTGGAGAAATACCACCAATGATGTCGTCGCAAGATCCTGCAAATCCCCTGGGAGGACCAATGCACCAACGTTAGCGTCCTCGACCAGGCCAACATCCCCAGCATTGAAGCACTGACCACACTTGATCAGCTCCACTGGGCAGGCCACATTGTTCGCATGCCAGACACGACACTCCCAAAGCAAGCGCTCTACTCAGAACTCCTTCATGGTAAACGAGCCAAAGCTGGGCAAAGGAAACGTTACAAGGACACCCTCAAAGTCTCCCTGATAAAGTGCAACATCTCCACTGACACCTGAGTGTCCCTGGCCAAAGACCACCCTAAGTGGAGGAAGTGCATCCGGGAGGGCGCTGAGCACCTCGAGTCTCATCGCCGAGAGCATGCAGAAATCAAGCGCAGGCAGCGGAAAGAGCGTGTGGCAAACCTGCCCTACCCACCCCTTCCCTCAACGACTATCTGTCCCACCTGTGACAGGGACTGTGGTTCTCGTATTGGACTGTTCAGCCACCTAAGGACTTATTTGCAGAATGGAAGCAAGTCTTCCTTGATTCCGAGGGACTGCCCATGATGATGATGATGATGGACTAATAATCCTGACAATGTGAGTCCAAATCCCACTAATGTCAGGTTGAGAATTCAAATTCAGTTCAAATAAATCTGGGAATAAAAAACTGGTATCAGTGCAAGTGAGCATGAAGCTGTCAGATTGTTGTTAAACCCCAGGTATGAAATCTGCCGTCCTTACCCAGTCTGCCTACATGTGACTCCAGTCCCATGCCAACTTTAACTGCCCTCTGAAGTGGCCTAGCAAGCTACTCAGTTGTCGGAACCGGCCCACCACCACCTTCTGAGGGCAAATAGGAATGGACAATAAATGCCAGCCTTGCCAGCGATGCCCACATGCCAAGAATAAATAAAAATAAAATGTTGTTTGCCCTTTGTGGAACTCGAAGCTATAACTCACCTTTATATTCAATTGTGCCACAAAATGCATCAACATGGACAGAAAATAAAACATTTCCTCGCACTTTACTCAACAAAGCGAAACAAAAATTGTCTCAATCTCTCGCTGTATCTTCTAAATCCAAGAGATTGCAATTAACTGGAGATTGCAATTAACTGACTAGTTCTTAGAAAATCGTTAACCTTTTAAATATGCCACCTCTCACCGCTGAACAATTTTACCTGATTAGTGGTCTCAGACACCAGAACTGTGTCCCGCTCAATTGCCACAGGCAACAGGTAGGAATTCATGCTTCAATCCACGCACAAAAAAATGTTATCACTTGATGCAACACTCCCAAAACTTTAATGGTTGTTTTTTTTTAGCGAATAGTTTGTAGTTCTTATGGGTGCAATATAAATTTAGGGTCAGTGCGAAGTGATTTTGCTTTTGCCCAGAACGTTACATTTATATAGCGTGTACATCAGCTATCCGGATCCAAACGTGGCTCTGAAAAAAGCAGGGAATCGCAACTCCGCTAACTACACCCGATATTAGATCGGATCCTGACTTTGGATTCAGACTGCATTTACAATGTTAAAACATGGAGCTGGTCAATAAACATGGCCCCAGGTTACACAATGCAAAACCGCCTTAGGAATGGGGCCGAATCTTTCATCAACTGCACAGTGACCCGACTTAGCCTGGGCTTCAGAAATGACAACCTCATAATGTGAGGGTATGGAGAGAGGGGGTTGCCCGAGGTTGGGGCGCGGTCCCATTTCCAAGGTATTAATTAGGGGGAGCACTGGCCTGCTTCTGACCTATTGCACTTGCATCTGGACAATCCCATTCTTGATCAAGATTTAACATTCAAATTCCTATCCGGACCACAATGTTCCGACCTATGTCTCACATCTCGTTCCCTCTCACAGACACGCACACACAATCTCCTTGGCAAGCGAATCGTGTTAGGATCCATCTGCACCTACACGGTCGGAGGTGAGGGTTTGATGTGGTCAATGAACGGAAACGGTTGTGAATGCCCGTCTTAGTACAAAGATAGAAGATCTGTACATTCGAGCAATGCAGCACTTGGTGATGAGATACCAACTCAGCCTTTTGCTTCGTGTGTGCTGTTAGTTCCTGGGTCATAGGTAAGGTCTGAGGGACCACTGGTCCAGGAGCTAAGACATGCAGTTGCAGTTTGGGGACGGGATTCCCAACGGGGATGAAAAGTTAAGATCTGCATTTATATCGGGTCCTATTAACTCGCTCGGGAAAGCCTCACGGCGCTTACCCATACAGGGAATTACATTGAATTGCGCTGACTGTTGTATCAGCAGGCTCCTAGCTTGGCATAAATAGTCTCCAGTTAAATGTCAATCGCTGCAGATAGATCAACAAGTTCCTCTTTGTTATTTTTCTGAATTGTATGTGCTTTATTTTCTGACCTCTTATCGACACAAACTGAAATGTGGAATTCTCTGCAAACCACATTGCTCTTCTAAAGTGTATTTTTAAAAATGTTTGCAATGAACCTGCGATTTCCCTCCGTTCGGTTCGATCTGGTTCATTTCCACATTCCAACCTACTCAACTGCGTGCTTTCCGCGCTGTGCACGACCATAAATCTGTCAAAGGTCTCCGCTTTTAAAGGCGAAGTGCTTCTGTAATTGCAGACCAGTGGGTTGTACAGAGGACATCTGCAGCTTCTGGGCATCGGAACAGCCTCAGTTCTGCCCATTGGCTGTAAACACACTGTATAAATGCGAGTGTGTGTTGGGGGGGGGGGGGGGGGCTGTGTGTGGTGGTGGGGGGGAATTGGTGTGTGTTGGGGGAGAGGTTTATGTGTTGGGGGGAGGTTTGTGTGTTGGGGGGGTGCTGTGTGTGTTGGGGGGAGTTTATGTGTGTTGGGGTAGTGTTGGGGGGAGGTTTGTGTGTGTTGGGGGGTCTGTGTGTGCTGGGAGGTAGGTTTGTGTGTTGGGGGGCGGGTGTTGGGGGGGTGTTGTGTGTGTTGGAGGGAGGTTTGTAGGTGTTGGAGGGAGGTTTGTATGTGTTGGGGGAGGAGGTTTGTATGTGTTAGGGGAGGAGGCTTGTATGTGTTGGGAGAGGAGGTTTGTATGTGTTGGGGGAGGAGGTTTGTATGTGTTAGGGGAAGGTTTGTGTGTGTTGGGGGGAGGTTTGTGTGTGTTGGGGGGAGGTTTGTGTGTGTTGGGGGGAGGTTTGTATGTGTTGGGGGGAGGTTTGTATGTGTTGGGGGGAGGTTTGTGTGTGTTGGGGTAAGGTTTGTATGTGTTAGGGGGAGGTTTGTGTGTGTTTGGGGAGGTTTGTATGTGTTGGGGGGAGGTTTGTATGTGTTGGGTGAGGAGGTTGTATGTGTTGGGGGAGGAGGTTTGTATGTGTTGGGGGAGGAGGTTTGTATATGTTGGGGGTCTATGTGTGTTGGGGGGAGGTTTGTGTGTGTTGGGAGGGAGGGAGAGGTTTGTGTGTGTTAGGGGAATGGTGGTTGCATCCGTGGGGTACTATTGAAATTTTAGGGATTGGTTTGGAGTTTTTAGCCAAGAATGAGAATTTATGATCTGGTGAGATTTGTTGGGAGCTTCAGCTACAGGTTAATAGTGAATCAAATCTAACATTAAAAATAATGTGACAGATTCTGTGAGCAAACCTTAAACTTAAAATGAGGCGAGGGATTTAAATAACCCCAACCTTAACTCTAAAATGCTGCAATCTTTCCTACATGTCTTAATACTGAAATAATGCGACAGATTTTCTTGCTCTCAAAAATATTGCTGCAGTTTCTGCTCGCCCTCACAGTCAAATGCTGCAGCAGGTTCATAGAAACATACAGCCACAGAAGCAGGCCATTCAGCCCATCATGCCTGTGCTGCTCTTTGAAAGAGTTATCCAATTAGTTACACTACCCTGCTGTTTCTCCATAGTCCTGCATTTTTGTTTCCTTTTCTAGTATTTATCCATATCCCTTTTGAGTGTTACGATTGAATTTGCTTCCACTACCCTTTCAGGCAGTGCATTCCCGATCACAACTCACTGCACAACAAAATTGCATTGCCTCTCCCCTCTGATTCTTTTGTTAATTATCTTAAACCTGTGCCCTTTGGTTACCAACCCTCCTGCCAGTGGAAACAATTTCTCCTGATCAAAGCTCCTCATAATTTTGAATACATCTCTTAAATCTCCCTTTAAATTCTGCTAACTCCCTGGCAACAGTTGTATTGTGTCTGCTAAATTTAAACATAAACGAGGCAAGTCTTTCTGTTAACCCGAATCATAATATTAATGTGTGTCAATGTGTGTCAGTGGGTGTGCCTGTGTCTATGTTAGTGTGTATGTCAGTGTTTGTGTGTGTCAGTGTGTATGAGACAGTGTCAGTGTGTGTGTCAATAGGTGTGTCAGTGTGTGTGTCAGTGTGTCTGCAGCCTTTGACACAGTTGACCACTCTATCCTTCTCCAATGCCACTCCATTGTCATCCAGCTGGGTGGGACTGCACTCGCCTGGTTCCATTCTTATCTATCTAATCGTAGCCAGAGAATCACCTGCAACGGCTTCTCTTTCCGCCCCCATCATTACCTCTGGTGTTCCCCAAGGATCTATCCTTGGCCCTTCGTATTTATCATCTTCATGTTGCCCCTTGGCGACATCATCCGGAAACACAGCATCAGTTTCCACTTGTACACTGATGACACCCAGCTCTACCTCACTACCACTTCTCTCGACCCCTCCACAGTCTCTAAATTGACAGACTGCTTGTCCGACATCCAGTTCTGAACGAGCAGAAATGTTCTAAAATTGAATATTAAGACCGAAGCCATTGTTTTTGGTCCCCGCCACCAATTCCATTCCCGAGCCACTGACTCCCAACTCCTGTCTGAGGCTGAACCAGTCTGTTTGCAACCTTGGTGTCATATTTGACCTTGAAATTAGCTTTCTACCACATATCCGCAGCATAACTGAGACCGCCTTTTTCCACCTCCGTCAAATCACCCATTTCCACTCTTGTCTCAGCTCATCCGCTGCTGAAGCCCTCATCCATGCCTTTGGTATCTCTAGACTTGACTATTCCAGTGCACTCCTGGCTGGCCTCCCACATTCTTCCCTATGTAAACTAGAGGTGATCCAAAACTTGGCTGCCCGTGTCCTAACTTGTACCAAGTCCCACTCACCCGTCACCACTGTGCTCGCTGACCTGCATTGACTTCTGATTAAGTAACACCTCGATTTCAAAATTCTCATCCTTATTTTCAAATCCCTCCATGACCTCGCCCCTCCCTATCTCTGTAATCTCCTCCAGCCCCACAACCCCCCAAGATATCTGCACTCCTGTAATTCTGCCCTCCTGAGCATCCCTGATTATAATTGCTCATCCATTGGTGGCAGTGTCTTCTGTTGCTTAGGCCGCAAGCTCTGTAACTCCCTGCCGAAACCTCACAGCCTCTCTACTTCTCTTTCCTCCTTCAAGACGCTCCTTAAAACATAACTCTTTGACTAAGCTTTTGGTCACCTGCGCTAATTTCTACTTATGCGACTCGGTGTCAAATTTTTATCTCATAATACTCCTGTGAAGAGCCTTGGGACATTTCACTATGTTAAAGGAGCTATATAAATACAAGTTGTTGTTGTGTGTGTATCAATGGGTGTGTCAATGCCCACTCTGGTTAATTGTCTGAATGATATTCTCTTCTTTATGCTCCCACTCCTATAGACACTGTTCAATATTAATATTTTCAGAACTTATCAATAGAATATATTACCTGTAGCCCGTAATATCAGTAAGATGTGAGCTCACATCGGTTTGATAGCCAATGTAACCCACAAATGTGATCCAATTATAGTTGTCCAAGCAGAAAATATATATTTCAGAACATCTAAACATAATATTTTTATGGATTCGCTCCCGTGGCGTGTGCAAAATGTGATGGTAGGAGCAGTTTTAGTATTTGAAAATCATTCTAACAAATCTGCAGAGATTAACGTGAAATGGATTGACACTGACCACTGAAATATGCCTTGGTGAAAAATAAGGATTTAAACCGGAGTTACACATATCACCAATATTGTACCAGTAACTGACCAAAGGCCCGATTGAAATTGACATTGGATTGTCTAGAACCAATTTATATTTGAATAACTATTAATTATAAAATATAATCAAAAATGCAATTATTTTGTTGTTGTCAACACAATCCATTACAGATTTGCTGTTTTAAACAATTTACCCATTTCATCATCATCATCATAGGCAGTCCCTCGGAATCGAGGAAGACTTGCTTCCACTCTTAACATGAGTTCTTAGGTGGCTGAACAGTCCAATACGAGAGCCACAGTCTCTGTCACTGGTGGGACAGATAGTCGTTGAGGGAAGGGGAGGGTGGGACTGGTTTGCTGCACGCTCTTTCCGCTGCCTGCGCTTGGTTTCTGCATGCTCTCGGCGATGAGACTCGAGGTGCTCAGCGCCCTCCCGGATGCAGTTCCTTCACTTAGGGCAGTCTTTGGCCAGGGACTCCCAGGTGTCAGTGGAGATGTTGCACTTTATCTGGGAGGCTTTGAGGGTGTCCCAATAATGTTTCCTCTGCCCACCTTTGGCTCGTTTACCGTGAAGGAGTTGCGAGTAGAGCGCTTGCTTTGGGAGTCTCGTGTCTGGCATGCGGACAATGTGGCCTGCCCAGCGGAGCTGATCACTTGATTTACTTGAAATATAACACTCGGCCAATTCATTGCAGTAACTGGCATTGGTTGCATTACGATATCCGTCCGGTAAATATTTTATTACTAATACTTGAGATTAGGTGTTGCTGGCAAGGCCCATCCCTAGTTGCCCTTGAGAAGATAGTGGTGTACCTACCTCTTGATTCGCTGGTAGTGGTTTTAATATATCTGAATGGTATGCGAGGCCACTTCAGAAGGCAGTTCAGAGTCAACCAGGTTGGTGTGGGGCTGGAGTCACATATAGATCAGTAAGGACGTAGGCTTCCTTCCCTAAAGGACATTAGTGAATCCGTTGGGTTTTTAGACAATCAGACAGTTTCATGGCCACTTTTACTGATACCAGCCTTAATTTTTCCAGATTTTTAAAACTGAATTTAAACTCTCAAACTTCTATGGTGGAATTTGTGTTCACTCTCTGGATTATTAGTCCAGTCATGTATATTTTGGATGTGGGTGCCATTGGCAAGGCCGGCATATATTGCCCATCCCTCATTGCCCTTGAGAAGGTGGCCTTCTTGAACCACTGCAGTCCATGAGGTGAAGATTTTCCTAGCAGTTTGATACAAACGAGTAGCTTGCTGGGCCATTTCAGAGGGCAGTTAAGAGTCAACCCCATTGCTGTGGGTCTGGAGTCCCATATAGGCCAGACTGGGTCAGGGCGGCAGATTTCCTTCCCAAAAGGACATTAGTGAACCAGATCGGTTTTGTAGTCACTGGTCACCATTACTGATACTAGCTTTTTATTTCAGGTCTATTTAATTAACTGAATTCAAATTCAGAAACTGCCATGGTGGGATTTGAACTCATGTAACAGCCAATAACAACTTACATTTATATAGCGCCTTTAACTACTAAAACATTCCAAGGGTAATTATCAACCAAAATTGGCATCGAGCCTTATAAAGAGATATTAGGACAGGTCAAAGAGGTAAATTTTAAGAAACGACTTGAAGGAGGAGAGATGGAGAGGTTTTGGAGGAAAATGCACTACCTTACTGTACCTTGAAACGGACTACAGCCTATTATCTGATATTTTCTAAACTCCATATTATTTCCTGGGACTCTGCTATCATTACTTTATGTATTTCAGTGAAATTTGTTTTGTAAAAGTTTAGATACAAAGACCTACCGCAATTCTTTGTTATCCCAATCGTTTATTCCGGTCTTTATCCCGATATGAGATGTTCAGCAAAGGACGTTCATTCTGAAAATGTGTTCTTTAAATTCGGGTCACAGAAGGACAATATGCCTCTATTGTGTGTTGAATGCTTTTGCGGGAGTCTCTCGCAGAAAAGGACAATGAGATTATTGTTAATCGTCACCTTTATTGATAAACCTAGAATATTAATCAGGAATTAGCATTGGAAACCAGCTTCAGAAGCTGTTGAGAGCTTAACTGGTGAATTCTGTTGTTACAGCATGGATCAATAATGACACCCGAGCAGAATTTGTGTTTGGTAATAATTGGTCATAAATCTGGATTCAGGATGAGTTTGCGAATTTATTCTGAAAGGTGCGGCTTAACTTTTTTCGTCCGAACATCTGTTTGGTTTTGTATTGAGAACAGATGTCTCCACGGACAACTTCGTGAATGTAAAACATAAAATTGTCCAGTCGGAATTATGTGTCCATAAAACCTTTTTGAAAGTATTTTGAAAAGTCTCAGTTCCTGATCAGTAATTTTTAATCGTTTCTCTGATGAGGCATTTATTCACAACGTGTGCACGGGTGTATTTTCTTTACTACATACACACTTCTTGTTTTTGACGAGATCTGCAGAATTGAACTTGCATTTATATCGCGCTTTTTACGACCACTGGATGTCTCAAAGCGCTTTACAGGCAATGAAGTATATATTTTTGGAGTATAATCATGGTTGTAATGTGGGAAGCTGCGACAGCCAATATGCGCACAGCAAGCTCCTACAAACAGCAATATGATACTGACCTGATAACCTGTTTTGTTGTGTTGATTGAGGGATAAATATTGGCCAGGACACGGGGATAACTCCTCTGCTCTTCTTCGAAATAGTGCCGTGGGATTCACCTCAGAGGGCAGACGGAGCCTCGGTTTAACGTCTTATCTGAAAGACGGCACCTCCGACAGTGCAGCACTCCCTCAGCACTGCACTGGAGTGTCAGCCTGGATTTACGTACTCAAGTCTCTAGAGTGGGACGTGAACCCACAATCTTCTGACTCAGTGCAGCATTCCCCAAGAGGGGAGGTAGGGATAGGGAGGAATGTAATAAAGAGCAAAACCCTGCTTTTATATTCTCTTCACAAACAGGTTCTCCAAACTACACCTAACTCCCACTGGGAAGACAAAAATAAACGTTTCTAATCCCCGGTAACGCCCCTATTGAGGAACGTGAAAGGGATTTAGAAGATCACACAAATACTTTTACTCAGATCTAAACCAAATTAGCACGGATGGCGCAAGCCGGAAAGTACAAGCAAGGAGAGAGCGGGTAAAGCTTTTGTCAGCTATTCCTTCTCAAGTGATTGGCTTGCTCCTTGAAGTTTCTTAAATAGATCGGTGCCCTTGTTCAGTATAAGGACTATTTGAACTAAATGCACGAAGGATTATTAAAGGGGTCGTTTCAATTTAATATGTGCACAATGGAATGTCCTGCTTGAAGTATCCAGTTAGTCCTCTGCCTTCCTGTATCCATCGTCCTGTTTGTGTTATCCACTGTAAACCATGTCTGCTCTCTCAGGTGGACGTAAAATATCCCATGGCACTACTTTGAAGAAGAGCAAGAGAGTTATGCCCGGTGTCCTGGCCAATATTTATCCCTCAATCAACGTAACAAAAAACAGATTATCTGGTCATTATCATAACAACTCGGGTATGATATAGCAATTCGGCATCAGTCGCAAAGATTATGATCTGTTCTCACATATTTTCTTAAAATATCCCTCAAACTCTGATTTTAGAAGTCCTGCTCATTTATTTTGCTCACCTGTCATTTTGCGTAATCATCTTGTACCTTAAACATTTTATCTAAACACATATTTAACATCCTTCGCAGTTACTCTATAATTCTCTGTCGAGAAAATGAGCAACAGACTGCAGCGCTAATATCTGAAATATCGTCGTGTTGCTTGAGGACAGAAACGGCCTTGACCACAATGTACCCAACACTCTCCCCGTGTATTCAACCCTCCCTCCCCCCCAGGTACCCAACCCGCCTGTGTACCCAACACTCTCCCCGTGTACACAACACTCTCTCCTATGTACCGAACACTGCCCCGTGTACCCAACACTATCCGTGTATACCCAACACTGCCCCTGTGTAACCAACACCCCCCCACCCCCTGTACCTAACACTGCCCGCGTGTACCCAACACTCCCCCCCTGCCCATGTACCCAACACTCTCCCCCTGTGTACCCAACACTGCCCCCGTATACCCAACACTGCCCCCCGTGTACACAACACTGCCCCCCGTATACCCAACACTGCCCCCATGTATCCAACACTTCCTCTGTATACCCAACACTGCCCCCATGTACCCAACACTCCCTCCCGTGTACCCAACACTGTCCCCATGTACCCAACACTCCCTCCCGTGTACCCAACACTGCCCCCATGTACCCAACACTGTCCCCATGTACCCAACACTCCCTCCCGTGTACCCAACACTGCCCCCATGTACCCAACACTCCCTCCCGTGTACCCAACACTGCCCCCATGTTCCCAACGCTCCCCCCATATAACCAACACTCTCCCCGTGTACCTAACACTGCCCCCATGTACCCAACACTCCCCTCCCCCCATGTACCCAACACTCCCCCCCCCCGTGTACCCAATACTCCCACCCCCCCCGGACTCAATACTCACCCCCACCGTGCACTCAACACTTCCCCTCTCATTGTACCCAACACTCCCGGTGTACCCAACACTGCCCCCCCCCGTACCCAACACGCCCCTCCCCCCATGTACCCAACACTTCCCCCCCCCTTGTACCCAACACTCCCGGTGTACCCAACACTGCCCCCCCCCCCATGAGCCCAACACCGTCCCGTCTACTCAACACCCCGTGTACCCAAAACCGCACTCCCCCGTACCTAACAATCCAACGGGTACCCAACATTCTCCCGTTGTTTGTACCAATAATGTCACCAATTTCATTTCTTTAAATGTGGACACCTTCATCTTTTCGATCATGTCAAGTCTGAATCATTCTCGTTGGGATTAAACTCTTAGGCAGACACTTTCAACGAATGACTTTCAAATTGTTTAAAAATCATTTGTTGGTTTTCGAGACCGGCTGTGAATCGCTGGACTTGCCCTGTCCTTGTATATTTTTGCTAAAGATTTTTTCTGATATTAACATTTTACTCTCCTCTCCCAACTTTATACACATGGGGTTCAATCGAAGCCCCAAGCATTCGGGAGAACATTGTTCAATTCTATGCTGTCTATAAAAACCTCGAACAGGATACATTCTGCATCCCATCTGCCTCTAGCCCTGAGTTGCAATGCATGATTCCCATCACACTTTAATTCGATTCGAAAAAGTTTGTGGCAAATAAATTATAAACGGAGAGTCGTTGCCTTCAGGTGTGATGGCGCATTCCTTTTTTCAGACAAATGGGTAGCTCCGTTAATGTTCCTTCACACCGCTACATTATATGGGTAGCTTCCATTATTTCTACATTAAATTTATTACCCTAGAGTTGTAAAAAAAATTCTGCTGCAAATCCGAAAAATCTGAAATCAAAACGGCAAATACACAACAGGTCAGTCAGTATCTAAAAAGCTAAAAGACAGGCCAATGTTTCGCACTCCAAATTTTAACCTGTGCTTTCTTTCTACCAATACTGAGAGATCTGCTCTGTATTGCGAGCAGTTTCTTATTTTTAAATTTTACGTTGCTACTTGAGATAGAGAGATACATAACGGGTAGACAACAGAGCATAACTCCAATCCTGCCCCATGATTTCATTTCTGGAGTATCCCAAGGACCTCTCCTTGCCCCCACCTCTTCCTCATCTACATGCCACCCCTTAATGACCACCCACAGTCATGGGTGAGCTGATGACACCCAACTCTATCTCTACAGCACTTCCCTCGACCCGACCATTCTGTGCCGGCAGTCTGTCTGCACACATCAAGTCATCAACATTTCTTCAAACTGAACACTGGAAAAACAAAACCATGTGTCCCTAAACTCCACTCCTCTACCTCCGACTCCATCTCGCTTCGTGGCCCATTTCTCAGGCTCATGTGAAAACGTGGCATTCTGTTTCGCTCAGACCCTGCCTCCTATTCAATGCCCGCATCACCTGTCTCTATCACTACCTCAACCACTGCTTCTGAAATCCTCATCCAGGCCTTTATAATTCCTGCATTACAGTAGTGACCACACTTCAAAAGTTCATTGGCTGTAAAGCGCGTTGAGATGTCTGGTGGTCGTGAAAGGCGCTATATAAATGCAAGTCTTTCTTTCTAGACTCAATTTCCCCAAATGTCTCCCGTATCAGCCTTTCCTCCTCCACCATCACTCCAACGTGTTCAAAGCGCAGATCCTGTCCCGTCCATTATTCCTGTCTCCATTGATCCATATCGACTCCCTGACCTCCAGCGCACTGAATTTAAAATCCTTATCCCATCTTCAAATCCCTTCACGGAATCATCTGGTCCGAATTTCCGCCACCTGCTCCTGCACCCTTTAGTCCACTGACTCCGGCCTTTCGTGCATTTCCCCTTTGGCCCACTATCGGTGATGGAAGCTTATCACTTTGGCGCTGCTCTCTGCAATTCTTCCCCTGAACTCCTCCACCTCTCCACTTCCCTCTGCGCCATTACAAAACATCTCAGTGGTTATCTGTTTTGAGCGAGCTTTAGATCAGTCCTCCGAATCCTTTCCCTCCATCTCTTTCTTTGCTCCTGTTAATTAACCCCCACCCCTTCCTCTGCAAAGTGTCTCGGAATGAGTTCCACATTAAAGGTGATAAATGAATGCACCTTGTTTTGCTGGGAGTTTTACAATATTACACAGTAGGTAGATGGATGGTGGTCTCTTCAGTGTAATTGAGTCAGATGCGATGAACTCCAAGCGTTGTAAATGATTTAGATGAATGGTGTTCTGGGACATTGGGTGCTATCTCTTCACCATTGAACTCGGATCAATCATTCGTTTGGCGGGTTCAAAGAAGGCAGGAGCCAACATGTTGGGTCAAGCAAAGTCAGGTCAGATCGAGTTCACCCCCGATCCGTTTTGTACAAGAAAGGATATCCCGAGGCTGGGGAGGTTAACGGGGTTGCAAATTCCGCCCTTCAAAAGCAGTTCTTTTGAATTCCTCTTGTACTTTATTTGGCGATGTTATGCTGTACATATTTTATTGTTACTCTATCCAGACCTTCCAAAAATGAATGAATGATAAACTCACCGACCAGCACCAATACTCCCGTGAAGTCGTTGCCTTTCTAGACAAGTTAACCGAAATCGCTGGGTGAGATCTGATTTATTGTCTAGTCGCCTGCCTCTGCATTTATGGCAAACCCGGAACCGATAACAGTATCCCGGTAGGGTCTGGAGACCCCCCTCCCCCATCCGGCCTTGGGACCGTTCTGTGTCTTGAATATTCTACAATAACAACAACTTGTGTTTATATAGCGCCTTTAACGTTGTAAAACGACTCAAGGCGCTGCTACTACTCATACTCTGTGGACTCTTGTAACTACACTTCAAAAAGTACTTCATTAGCTGTAAAGCGCTTTGAGACATCTGGTGAAAGACACTATATAAATGCAAGCTTATTTTCTTTTTATTCTTGTGGAGGGACATCGATTTAGTGCTGGAAAAAATATCATTCCAAGGAAAGAACTTGCCTTTCCGTGACCCCTTGTCCAGTCTCAGAAACATGCCAACGTTCTTTGCGGCCAATGAATTATTTCTGCAGCCTCTGTTAAAGTTTTTTTTTAAGAATCGCAGTCTGGAAACCTCTGTTACTTTGTAGTAGAAGATATCAAATCCGTTAGCAGTCTAAGTCCTGTTTACTAAACAGATTCATGAGAGCACAAGGTGTATTGGTGGATTAAGCGGGTCCCTTTTGGAAATAGGGCGATGTCTGGTTTCATGGTTGTAAAATTGCATTCATAAATATTAAACACTCATCCCCCTCCCCCCACCCCCCAAAAAAATAATGGAACTGTGAAGTGTCAGGAATGTCAGTCGGAGTTCTTGGCTGGCTGTTTGCGGTTTTCTGTGAAGTTGGAGTTTGGTGTCGAGTCACTGGCTGGGCGGAGTCAGCGCCGTATCCCGCGGTAAAAAGAGCAAGTCCTCAATCAGAGCCAGTGCAGAATGAGGAGAGGAGCCGATCCGAGCCCAGCGCAGCCAGCAAGCACAGCCCCAGCGTCAGCGTTAATCCGCTCCCTCTCTCTGAGTGTCCATCAGCCTCAGGGGAAGTGCCACTCTTGGCCCCAACCCCAGCCTTGACCTGAATACCTGCTGAACGCAACGCCTCTTAAACAGCCCTTAGTTGCGGGGGAAGGTTTCTGTTGTTGCCAACACACCGCACGATTCTCTTACAACAACCCGCCGTGGGTTCACGGAGTAAGGAGGGAATACGGAAATTTACCCCGCCGGCGAAAGGGCAGGTAGGCAGCGATTTTCCACGGTGTCCATGGCCAGGATTGGGACAATCGGCGAGAATACGGAACACGCGCGCTTGGAATCGATAGTGAGTCCTATAGGGGAAAGTAAAGTTCCAACTCCTCTCCTCCTGAGGGCAGTGACTGGTGCTGGGGTACAGCCCCGACCCCCTGTACCTCGCCCAGGTGCCCAGGTGTGATTCTGGACATTGAGTGCCGGGGTGGCGGGGGATGAGAGAAATGTCCCATCTTCTCCATGCTCCAAACCCACACTTTCCAATAGGGCTCACGGGACAGTGCGCAGGAACCCTGGCTGATCTATTTCACATCTCCCAAGGCCATGTTGACTTTTCATCAGAACTTCTGTTATAGGGATTAACTTAGTTGCGATCTGCCAAATCATTATAGTTCAGGACTTACTTGACCTGTACATCAATGATGCTATGATTTAGCGTGGGGTATGAGTGATTCCAACAAGTTTTTCCTGTTCCATTATAATACAGCAGGTTAACACATGAATATTACCCGCCAAATCACTGCCGCACAGCCCAGTATCTATGTTCTTATTTTGGAAAAGATTTCCATTTAGATTCCGAAAATCCGACATAGCAGCGTTTAAAGGATAGCTGTTTTGCCAAAATAAAAGTCACACTCAGTTAAACACATATAAAAATAGAGGCAAGTAGAATTAAATAAATAGATGTTATGGTTTTCTATTATCTACATATTCAAGATACATTAATCATTTGTATTGCGATTTTATTATTCAGAATTCTACAGGGCTAAGGGAGACTCACAAGGTTGAAACGAGTAGAAGGAAAGGCGAGATAAACAGGAAGTAATGATTAGGTAATGTTTAGCTTGGGTTTTATTACCCCACAGATTGTATAAGGAAGGAAAGAGTCAGGAAGGTAGGGAGTTTTAAGGTCCTGTGAAACATGGGTTAGAATAGGCGAGGAAGCGATGGATTTTGAATCGAACGCTGTGCAGATACAGATTTGCAACAGTACAAACTATGCGTGCATATCATACTCATTTTTTTTTAGTTCAAAACAGGATTAGAGAAAGAAAAAGAGACACTGGCTGATTATTTGGAGTTCCCGCCAAGTACGATTAACAGAGAAAAGCGGCAGAGGTGGCATTTTGAAGCTCATATTATTGTTGAGTTTGAAATTATCGCCGCAGGAATAGGCTTGTTTGTGTCTCAGATTCTGTCACAGGCTGTCAATCAGTTGTGTGCTAATTTCACAAGTTGCTAGGAGTGCTTCCTGTGAGGTGAGTGAAGTCGGCAACTTCTTGGAACCATCATATTTGACATTTCTGACATTGTGCTGAAGAACTTAGACATGTTAATCCATCAGCCCGTCACAGAGAACGTTCTTGGTGGATTGTGAAGATGAAACATATTTGCAGGAAGTCTCTTGTAATCTTTCAAAGTGTGTGGCCATAAATGAACAGCCAGGAATAACATCTCACACTCAAACTCTGTTATTTTTTTGTGTTATGATTATATTTACTGAGTAGAATATCCAACCGCACAATTGTCGGGGTTTCCCCCTTCCAAACTTGCCTGGTGTCTCGAGCATAGAATGATAGTTACAGGTCAATTGCTGAATTAACAATATCGCACAGCGTTAGCCATAAGCTCCATTTGTTTGCTTTAGCATAATAGTCCAACACTAAGAAATATTCTGTTGATTTCTCGAGGTGTGTTATTGAGTAACCTATGTGTAGGACGATATTCTATAGTGCAGGGCTGTCACGTTTGAAAATTGTCGTAATTCTGCGATTCCATAGAATATAGGACACAGAAACAGGACACTGCCCCCCCCCCCCCCACCCCGTCTTTCCTTATCTAAATCTATCAGCATAACCCTCTATTTCCTGCTCCCTCATATTCTTGTCGAGCCTCCCTTTAAATGAATCTATACTATTCTCTTCAACCACTCCCTGTGGTAATGAGTTCCACATTCCACACTCTTTAGGTAAATAATTTTCTTCTGAATTCTCTATTTGATTTCGTATCTAGTTATGCTCTTCCCCCAAGTGGAAACATTCTCTCTGTATCCACTTTATCAAAATCTTTCATAATGTTAAAGACCTCTATTAGATCACCCCCTCAGCCTTTCCTGATGGGAGGATAGATGCACTAACTTCAGTGTTCTCGACCAGACCAACATCCCCAGCATTGAAGCACTGACCACACTCGACCAGCTCCGCTGCGCAGGCCACATCATCCGCATGCCCGACACAAGACTCCCAAAGCAAGCGCTCTACTCGGAACTCCTACATGGCAAACGAACCAAAGGTGGGCAGAGGAAACGTTACAGGGACACCCTCAAAGCCTCCCTGATAAAGTGTAACATCCCCACTGACACCTGGGAGTCCCTGGCCAAAGACCACCCTAAGTGGAGGAAGAGCATCCGGGAGGGTGCTGAACTCCTCGAGTCTCATCGCCGAGAGCATGCAGAAACCAAGCGCAGGCAGCGGAAGGAGCGTGCGGCAAACCAGTCCCACCCTCCCCTTCCCTCAACCACTGTCTGTCCCACCTGTGACAGAGTCTGTAATTCCCATATTGGACTGTTCAGCCACCTGAGAACTCACTTTTAGAGTGGAAGCAAGTCTTCCTCGATTTCGAGGGACTGCCTATGATGATGACCCTCGCATTTCTGGTATCGGCACAAAATGTGTTTCAAAACCTGTAGCCCGTAAAAAGACTGAAGAGATCCCCCCCCCCCCCCAACCCCCAACTTTCAGGTGGAATGAGTTCGAGTAGGAGGCAGTACGGTGAATCTTGGAAGCTAGAGATAGTACACCGATAGTGCATCAGATGACAAGCCACTTCTTACCTGCTTTTCAGAAGTGCGAGAGAGTAAGTAGGAAGCTCTCCAAATATATATACAGGACACAGATCAGTGTTGACACTGACACGCGGTTACTCACTGGTCGCGTATATTAATGGAAAAGCATTGGGCCATAAAAAACTGATAGTATCAAGGGTCTGCAGACCCTTTGGCAAATTTAATGGACTGATCTTTTCCTATAAATCTGAAACTCAATACAATATTATACTCACAGATACATCTGCACGATGTATATATAAAATGTGTAATCGGGTAAACAAAGTGATTGTAATTACCAAAATTAAAATATTCTGCGAGATTTGGCTCCGAATATGTAGGTTGTACTATGAACAGGCTGAATTGGGAGCTGGATGGTGTAGTATTATGTTTACATATCGGTCTTTCCCCCCTTATAATAAGCAGTACATAGTTTCCTACATTACAACAGTGACTACACTTTAAAAAGTACTTCATTGACTGTAAAGCGCTTGGAACGTCCTGATGTCGCGAAAGGCGCTATATAAATGCAAGTCTTTTTTTTACATTCATTATCGATAATTTCCCTGTTTTTTGCCCCTTTGGTCCAATTTTTTTCTGCTCCATAAAATCATTTCCTCTTGTTCATTAATTAATGCCAAACTCTATGCCCCTTCGTGGTCAGTCATTGGCATAGGGACAGGCGACGGTCAGTCAATTCAAGTTTAAAGATGTGCAGAACCCAGGTATAGGATGTATTTCTGCCTTGACCAAATGTAACTCCGGGATATCTCTCTGGCAACCCCGAGATTCCTTCAGCCCGATGGGCCCGTGCTAAATGAACAGGCTCAGATAGACACATTCTGATATTGTCTATTTGATTGCATGGTCCCGATTCCTAGTTCTGATTGGAGACATTTTTAGTACAAATGCCAACGAATTTCCCTCAATACCTTAGCGAGTTGTGCTATTTACCTTGCACGTAACATGTAGCTGCAAAATGTTGGGAAATCGCCTCGACCTTCCCCTGACAGGTCTGCAATTTGGTTAAAGGGCACGCTGTCATTTAATGACAAATTGTAGCACGCAAGCTTGACTCATGTGACATTTCTCGTTCACTCATACCTCCGTTTTTATTTGAAGGGTCCTTTGCTGTCTGCTAACATTTTCTTTTCCCTTGCAGTCGGGTTGGACTCTTGGCGGAAACTCCCTGGGCTGGAAACTCCCTCGGCAATGCAAACTGCCACATGGAGTAGCATCGGAGAACCTCAGGCGTCGCCTTTAACACCCGGCTTCAACTCTTGGAAATCCGCCGCCCTTCCCAAGAACTTGGGGATCGCCACGCCCGGAAGCAGCGCCTTCAGCCCCTCGTTAAACGCAGCCCCCAACTTTTCCTTTAACAATAAGTATGCCTTGCTCAACAGCCCGAGCTTAAAGTCCCAGGATTGTGTCCAGTTCAAGCCCAGCGCCCCGTCGACGGTCGAATACTTCTCCAACCCCTTGCACCCGCGTGTCGATATGGCTCACTATCACGACTCTTGGTTCCGGCCTTCTCACCAGGGTGCTGGCGCCGAGGATGGGGGCCTGTCGGCCGCCTGGTGGGACCTACACGCCGGATCGAGCTGGATGGACCTTCAGAACACTCAGGGTGGCCTGCAGAGCTCCGGCCACCCGGGTGGGCTCCAGGCGCCTTTGGGGAGCTATGGGTCCGAGCACCAGATCTGCGGGCCGCCCACTCACTTGATACAGCCCAACCAGGTCATGCTCAGCCAGGACGGATATAAGCAAACGGACCCGGTGCCGGAGCCGCTGGTCTTGAACCAGACGCTGGAAGGAGCCACCCGGGCCAAGAGCAGCCGGCGCTCGCTGTCCCGGAGCTCGGTGCAGGGCAGCTGCCGGTGTCCCAACTGCTTGGAGGCCGAGAGACTGGGGGCGACGGCGGACGGTAGCAACAAGAAGAAAACGCTGCACAACTGCCACATCCCGGGCTGCGGGAAGGCGTACGTCAAAACCTCGCACCTCAAGGCGCACTTGCGGTGGCACAGCGGCGACCGCCCGTTCGTCTGCAACTGGCTCTTCTGCGGCAAGCGCTTCACCCGCTCCGACGAGCTGCAGCGGCACCTGCAGACCCACACGGGCTCCAAGCGCTTCTTCTGCCCCGTCTGCAACCGGGTCTTCATGAGGACCGACCACCTCACCAAGCACATGAAGACCCACGGAGAAGGCGGCCAGGCGGCCGGCAAAGAGGCGGGCGGAGACCCGGCCGCCAAGTGCAACTCGGTGCCCGGGCAATCGCAGTCCCCGGGGGCCATCCAGAGAGACTGTGAGGGCAAAGGGGTCAACGATGGGCTGCCCGTTGCTGAGAGACAGCAAAATTAAGACTTTTTTTTGGGGGGGAGGGGTAAAACAACTTATTGCCAGTGTGTGAAATAGTTGCACTTGTTCACTGCTGTATATTATCCCAGGGTGAGATTCTGAAGGAAATCCCCACAAAAGGTTACACTTTCCCAATGCTTTTTAAGGGGTACTGTCTTTTTGAAAAGGTGTTGAGAAAATCTATTTTCATTTATTTACAAAACGCACAATATAATTAAGTCTTCCCACAGCATCGGCGTATCTTCCTCTTTTCAGATACATATCCAATTTCCCCTTAAGAGATGCAATGGTCTGTCTCAACCATTCCCTGTGGATTATACGCCTTCTGTGTAAAGAACTTGCTTTTAGCCTCTCCTCTCTTTCCCTTAGTGTTAAATTAATGATCCCTCCTCACTGACACCTCAACAAAAGGAAATTACCCTTTCCTGTTCATTCCATCCAAATGTTTCTTAATTTAAAACAACCCGCTACACATCTTCTCAGCCTTCTCTGCTCCAGTGGAATTGGTCCCAATATCTCAAACTATAACTATAACTTCCCACCTCTGGGATCCTCCCTGATGAATTTCGTCTCTTAATGACTTTAACGTCCCAAGTGGTAAAAACATTTTTTTCACGGAGCAAGTACCCCTTTAATGCCCTTGGTCTGCTGATGTTTACTGTCAAACTTCAAGCCGCCAAATTCAACAAAGATGTTGTTACTCGCACAATTTGGAGAATAAGGGTGATCATGACTACAGAGGTTATTTGCATATTAGGCTAACTTCTACAGAAACTGAACCAGGCACTCGGGCACGCTGCACTATGGGTGATGCTATATCTGCTGCAGCATGACTCTTGTGATTTAAAAAATATATCGTTCTTATTTAGTTTTTCAATTAAAGTTTAATCATTTCTGCATTTCCAAAAAGAGATTCACTGTGTGTAGCATTTCGAGATATTTTAATGTGATAAGGTGCTATATAAGTGCAAGTATCTTTACCCAAACTGCTCTATCAGGCAAGAATGACCCTTTTAAGGAGCTTCATGCCATAAACTCAGACTAACTAATGCCTCTTTAATGGAAGGAGTTGTTCACATCATAACCAATATATCTTCAGCAATGTGTTCCAAAAAATTAAAATACAGCTTACTGATGTAATAATAAACAGGATGAACAAGCATCTTGGATACTTCCAACGTGGTAGTTCTTACACTGTTAGGGAGAGAGCGAGAGTGGTAAATTTGTTTTTTTATACAAAATAATAGTTTTAATACTAATCATCCAGGCAGTATCTGGACAGCAATAAGTAAAACGCTTGTGATTTTAGTTGTGACATAGGGCTCCTTTAATCGCCTAGGATGAAAGCCGCAAAGGCAAATGCACTTCAGGATCTTGCCCAAGTCTGAGTAGTATTTTTTTAATAGTCAGCATCCTGCGTACAGTGTAATGATTTGTCAAGGCAGTAATGGGTGAGAAGATGTGTGATGGTAGCCTTTCAACGCACCAGAGGGTGTTGTGGCATGAAGCAAAGGTGACTTTGAAACAAAGCCACCATCCCAAATCGTAGACAAGCACACGTTTATTTTTCATTCACTACTGCTATTAGACTATGATTGTGTGTAGTTTGTCAATTTTTTTCAACAACATTTTTACATTCATTTTCAGCTGTTGTCTATGTTTCTATTTTATTCTGTGAACATTAATGTCATTTTAATAGTTTGCTTCCCATGGTAATATTTCACAAGGGGAGCAAAAAAGCATATTACACCCTCCAGTAAATATGAACTGTTGATGTTATAAAGGTAATTAACATCCAGTCAGATCCTAAAGTCATTAGATTGCTGGGATTGACACAGAAGCATTCAAGAAAATGTATACTTACATTAAAAAATAACATTTATATTTTTAATGTAAATACATAGAATAAATAAAATATCACACTGGTTTTCATCATTTCTTGGACTATTTGTCTTGTGGTGGGCATCTCATTATTGATGTGGTAGTGATCGCTGTGAGTTATTGGTCTTTACCAGGTTTGAGATAACCTAGTAATGCTCTGCTGCAGGTGCAGTATCATCTTATCAGCCAGCAAAATGACAAGATAAAACTTTAATTACATGAACTAATACCCTAGTACGCCCTCCAATAGCCATGCCCACAGCTTCTGACAGCATGACCCTTGAAATACCTCTTGCTACTGACACTGTCCTTGTAGCCTTGTCCCAGTGCCCCTAGCTGAGCCCCTGCTCATCCAGATCCTGATCATCCTGTCTCTCTTAATATCCTTACTCCTGATGGCCCAGCATCCGTTGATCCTATCTCCAGTAGTTTTCCGATACATTCTAGTTTTTAAAAAATTAATTATTGGGTTATGGTCATTGATAACAAGGCCAGCATTTATTGCCCATCCCTGCTTGCCTTTTAGAAAATGGTGGTGAGTGTTTTTTTTGAACCGCTGCAGTCCATGTGATGACGGTAGTCCCACAGTACTGTTAGGTAGGGATTTCCTTTTAAACTGACAGAACATCATCAAGAGAAAAAAAACACCAATGCTGGAAAACAGAAATAAAAAAACATAACATTCTGGAAATACACAGGCAGCTCTGTTAGTATCTGTAATAAGAAACATAGTTAACATTTCAGCTATTCGCCCTTTATCAGTGCTAAGGTCAATACCTGAAACATTAACCTGTGTTTCTCTTTCTAGATGGACCTGTGGGTATTCCAGCATTATGTGTTAATATGCAACTGTAAATTGTTTCTTGCATATCACGATCAATGAATTGTAATAAATGTTGATGGGCAGCATACACAGTAGCATGTGATAGCATAGAACAATTTTATTTCATTTCAACCAAAATTGAATTACATAGAATGTACGGCACAGAAACAGGCCATTCAGCCCATCTGATCCATGCTGGTATTTATGCTTTACACGAGCCTCCTCCCACCCCTCTTTATCCAACCCTATCAGCGTAACCTTCTATTCCTTTCACCCTCATGTGTTTATCTAGCTTCCCTTTAAAAGCTGGCTGATCAATGCAGTATTGGGTAACTTGATCCCCTGATACTGATTCAAGTCGCTTAATATAACTATTCACAACAACAGTTCTGATGCAGATCACAATGTTCAATAATGGAACAAAAGAATTAGTGGGGCAGGAGGGGGGGGAAAGCAGATACAATGGTGCTCAACCAAACAGAAACCATTGCTGTTTAAACATAATTTTATTATATTTGTGTTGCATAACAAATTCATAACAGAATCCAAATTGTTCTAACAAACTCCTGTACAAAGAACTATGATGTGTATTTCAAATATTGATGCATATGTTAAAATAACACACCTCCATCCCTTAAA
Organism: Pristiophorus japonicus; assembly: GCF_044704955.1. Classification (NCBI taxonomy): domain Eukaryota; kingdom Metazoa; phylum Chordata; class Chondrichthyes; family Pristiophoridae; genus Pristiophorus; species Pristiophorus japonicus. Next base: position 593,358 of record NC_091997.1, read on the forward strand.
AATGACTTGTATATTGTTACAGAAACTAAGTCTACGCTGTGAATTACATACACAATAGGAAACTAATGCTGTGTCTTTTATTTAATTAACATTGTCTTTATAGTTGACAAAAAATAAAGATTTGTTTTCAAATGTTTCATGATGCCTCTGACGTGGTTTTTCGCAGTTTGGATTGTATAATACTGTAGGCAACTCAAGGAGGGACTGCAACTGATAATTAGTTGCTCAGCATAGACTTGAACCATACAGATCAAAGCATCCCAAGATTGCTCCCTAGTCTGTTCGCAACCTTGATGTCATATTTAACCCTGCAATTAGCTTTCAACCACATATCCGCAGCATAACTAAGACTGCCTAGTTCCACCTCCGTAACTTCACCCGTCTCTGCCCTTGCTTCAGCTCATCCGCTGCTGAAACCCTCATCCATACCTTTGTTCCCTCTAGACTTGACTTTTCCAGTCCTGGCTGGCCTCCCACATTCTATCATATGCAAAGTTGAGGTGATCCAAAACTTGGCTGCCTGTGTCCTAACTCGCATCAAGTCCTGTTCACTCATCACCCCTGTGCTCGCTGACCTACATTGGCTCCCGGTTAAGCAACGCCTTGATTTCAGAATTCTCATCCTTGTTTTCAAATCCTTCCATGGCTTCGTCCCTCCCTATCTCTGTAACCACCTCCAGCCACACAGCCCCCCCTAAGATATTGGCACTCCTCAAATTCTGCCCTCTTGAGCATCCCTGATTATAATCACGCAACCATTAGTGGCCGTGTCTTCAGCTGCTTACGCCCTAAGCTCTGGAATTCCCTGCCTAAACCTCTCCACCTCTCTACCTCTCTTTCCCCCTTTAAGCTGCTCCTTAAACCTACCTCTTTGACCAAGCTTTTGGTCATCTGCACTAATTTCTCCTTATGCGGCACAATGTCAATTTTTTTGTCTCATAATACTCCTGTGAAGCGCCATGGGACGTTTTACTGCATTAAAGGTGCTATATAAATACAATTTGTTGTTGTTGTCTGTGCTTAGGGTAGCCAACTCTGGTTGGATCTATTCCTCGGGATTTCATCACATAGTCTCTCGCCTCCAACTGCCCCAACCAATCAAATAGCCTTTGTTGCTATCTCCAATGTTTTTATAACTAAAAAATAAAATTGCTCGAAGAAAATGAAAAGAAAACATGCAATTTTTTTAATGCCCCTCTGATTTTTCTCCCGGTTGCTCGCAGCAGTGTTAATCATTAATTCCTGGAGACTCCAGAACAATGCTGGAGGGTTGGCAACCCCATCTCTGCTGAGTTAGCTGATCCCCGATAGGTAATCGGAGGACAAGAGGATTTATTACAAGAGGATTTGAGTACAAGAGTAAAGACTTCTTACTGCAATTGTATAGAGATCTGGTGAGACCGCACCTGGAGTATTGTGTACAGTTTTGGTCTCCTTAACTAAGGAAGGACATACTTGCCTTGAAGGTGGTGCAACAAAGCTTCCCTAGTTTGATTCCTGGGATGAGAAGGTTGTTGTATGAGAGATTGAATAGAATGGGTCGATATTCTTTGGAGTTTAGAAGAATGAGAGGTATTCCCGTTGAGGGAGTGAAATGAAGGTTCATCAGACTGATTCTTGGGATGGGGGGATTGTCCTATGAGGAGAAATTGAGTAGACTAGGCCTATATTCTCTAGAGTTTAGAAGAATGAAAGGTGATTTCATCGAAACATACAAAATTCTTACAGAGCTTGACAGGGTAGATGCAGGGAGGATGTTTCCTCTGGCTAGGGAGTCTAGAACCAGGGATCACATTCTCAGAATAAGGAGTCAGCCATTTAGGACTGAGATGAGGAGAAACTTCTTCACTCAGAGAGTGGTGCATCTTTGGAATTCTCTACACCAGCGGACTGTGGAGGCTCAGTCTTTGAGTATATTCAAGACAGAGATCAATAGATTTTTGGATATTAAGGGAATGAAGGGATATGGGGCTAGTGCAGGAAAGTGGAGTTGAGGTAAAAGATCAGCCATGATCTCATTGAATGGTGGAGCAGGCTCGAGGGGCCGAATGGCCTACTCCTGCTCCTTATTCTTATGTTCTTATGACACTATATATTGTCAATTGGTCTCAGCATCTCCGGGCTTGGAAAGAAAAATCAGCCAAGGTTCCTGCTCATAATTACTATCCAATGACCCTTACTGGAATTTATATACATGCAAACATGGGCAAGGACATGATTAGGTTGAATTGTGATGGCCCCTGTGGCCAGATAGCTTATAATACTGATAGTCTGGTCTCGCTCATGAAGAATGACCACTTAGCTGAGGTACCAAAGGATGTCTGACACTGTGGAACCCTATCCCAGAATGCGTCAATGCCTCCGGGAGAAGGAAATCATTGTAGGGATAGAAAGATAACGGAAAACCAAAGAGACGACCCTGAGCTATCCCGAAAGTGGATTGCCACACAAAACATCAGATGTTGCTGAAAGCAGGAGAAATAGGAAGTTAAGGGTGAAATGTTTGGGATAAACTAATTCAGATAATCACAACACAAAATTGGACAGCTCTTTCAAAGAGCCAGCATAGGCACGGCAGGTCGAATGTCCTCCTTCTGTTCTGTTAGGTTCTATCATTCTAAAAATAACAATAAAGATGAGTGCCTGTAAAAGTCTTCGAGGCAGAAAGATAGAAAATGAGAGAGGTGACAGTCAGGAGGAGTGATCACCAGTGAGAGATAGATCAAGAGAAGGAGAGCGAGGCAGCTAGAGAGACAGTCAATTAGGGAGAATAACAGATAGTTAGCAAGAGAGAAATATAGAGAAAGGAAGGCAGCCATCGGGAGAGACTCAGCAGAAGAGGAATAGAGAGTAAATCAGCCCGTGAGAAACACAATCAGAACAAGACAGTGTACAACACAGAGATACAATAACTGTGCAATAAAACAATTCATTGGTAAGACCCAACAAGAGGCAAAGGTGAGAGATACGGATTCATTTTTGTGCAAGTTTACATCCATTGTGAATTTTCAACAAAATCACAGTGTAAGTGAAGATGAATGGTTAGTAGTTATTCTGAGTCCAGTGTCAGAAAGCAATGTGTAACTCACACTCAAATGTTCTCATCAGACAAATATATGCCCCTGACATGTGCTTCCGTGTCAGCTTGGCTCAACTAGTAGCATGCTCATCCCGGGTTAGAGCATTGTGGATTCTGAGTCCTATACCAGTCCCCTATCCAATCTAGACTATCACTGCAGTGCAATGCAGGTACTGAGAGGGGACAGCATTGGTAGATGTGAGATGTTAAACCAAAAGGAGTCTACCTGTTGAAGTGGATGTTAAAGATTTGAAGGGGAGCAGGGATTTCTCTCTGAGTTCCTGGCCAATATTCTTCCCTCCATCAATACCACCAGGAACAGATTAACTGCTCATTTATCTCACATCTGTTTGGAGATCATTGCTGCACCAAATGTGCTTTCACCGAAATAACAGGCACTGAATTCTCAAATAAATTCATTGTGTGAAGTATTTTACGATATGATAAGGATTTTCTCCTTAGTAAATCAGTGGGTAAATTGTGTCACTGAGCCATACAAACTAAGAATTATAAAATCATAGAATGATGCAGCATTGAAGGAGGCTGTTTGGCCCATCATGCCTCTTTGGTCGAGCTATCTAATTAGTCCCACTCCCCTGCTCTTTCCCATAGCCCTGTAAATTTTCCCCTTCCAGTATTTATCCAATTCCCTTTTGAATGTTACTATTGATTCTGCTTCCACCGCCCTTTCAGGCAGTGCATTCCAGATCACAACAATTCGCTGTTTAAAATATGTTTCCTCATCTTGCCTCTGGTTTTTTTGCCAATCACCTTAAATCTGTGCCCTCTGGTTACCCCCCTTCTACCACTGGAAACAGTTTCCCCTTATTTACTCTATATCAAAGCCATTCATGAATTTGAACATCTCTATCAAATCTCCTCTTAACCTTCTCTGCTTCAAGGAGAACCACTCCAGCTTCTCCAGTCTTTCCACATGACTGAATTTCCTCATCCCTGGTAAAATTCTAGTAAACCTAGGAAGGTCCCAGGTTCAATCCTTGGTCTGTGATGTGTTAAATTGATCGAAACCGATGTGATTTAGGACAGCACAATTGGCCTCTGTGTCCCTGTATTTGGAAGGTGGGGGGGAGGAAATCAGATAGAATCCCTATTCCTGATTGATTTTCATGATGTACTAGATTAGCACGTACTCCATCCACATCTGAAACCTGGATTCAAAATCGCCTCTGACTGGTTGGATGATAGGTCTTCTCTCACTGTTAGTTCCAAGTGCCCTTAGGTAAAATGATTTGGGGCAGTTTCAGCTCTGTTCTGAGTGGATGCAGCACAAAACTGCACACAAATGAGCAATCTCGCTCACAAAACCACAAGACTGGAACAATTCAAACGCAGTAGGGAGTGACTTTGCGAATTTGGTGTTAAGTTGGGACAGAGGGGTTTTATTGTGCGTGTAGCACAATGCGGACGTGTTTGATGCAGACGGCGGGTGAGAAAAGTGCTCCATTGCCCAGCACAAGCATCCCTTGCCCTAGCTATAGATCGTAGGCAGCACTCCCCAATCATTATTTTTTTTTATTCGTTCATGGGATGTGACCGTCACTGGCAAGGCCAGCATTTATTGTCCATCCCTAATTGCCTTTGAGAAGGTGGTGGTGAGCCGCCTTATACAACTGAGTGACTTTCTGGGCCACTTCAGAGGGCAGTTGAGTCGACCACATTGCTGTGGATCTCAAGTCACGTATAGGCCAGACCAGGTAAGGGCAGCAGATTTCCTTCCCTAAAGGACATTAGTAAACCCAATGGGTTTTTAACTACAGTCCTGTAGTTTCATGTTCACCATTACTGATACTAGCTTTCTATTCCAGATTTTTTTTTAAATTTCATTAAAATTAAAATTCCCCAGCTGCCATGGTGGGATTTGAGCTCATGTCCAAGCCTCTAGATTACTAGTCCAGTAACATAACCACTATGCTACCAACCTCATTATGTCACTACAGCAAATCTTTATAATGTCCAATGAGACAGAAGTCTACAGAGAAATGTGACTTTTAGATAACCTCTAAGCAACGCTTCTAAACAATAAAACAGGGTAATAAAAGATATATTTGAGATGCTGTTTTTGTACAGATGTCTTCTTTTGTAACATTTATGGGTTGAATAGTGCTGTGCAATATTAATAACAAACACAGTTACACTTCATTGCTTTACCCACTATTGCAATAAAGGGTTTAATCAATTTGTTTTAAATGGACTACAGAGGAGTTTCATACATATGCAATAATATTTACAACATCATTTCAAGGCTTTAGCATTCTGGGACAATCTATTGGCAGTACTTCCCCTTTCCAGAAAGCATTTGACAAGATGCCACATAAAAGGTTACTGCAAAGGTTACAAGATAAAAGTTCATGGGATTGGGGGAAATATATTAGCAAGGATAGATGTCTAATGAACAGAAAACAGAGAGTTGAGAGAAATGGTTAATTCTCGGGTTGGCAATCAGTAACCAGTGGGGTGCCGCAGGGATCAGTGCTGGGGCCCCAACTATTTACAATCTATATTAACGACTTGGAAGAAGGGACCGAGTGTAACGTAGCCAAGTTTGCTGATGATACAAAGATGAGAGGAAAAGCAATGTGTGAGGAGGACACAAAAAATTTGCAAAAGGACATAGACAGGCTAAGTGAGTGGGCAAAAATTTGGCAGGTGGAGTATAATGTTGGACAGTGTAAGGTCATGCACTTTGGCAGAAAAAAAATCAAAGAGCAAGTTATTATTTAAATGGAGAAAGATTGCAAAGTGCCGCAGTACAGTGGGACCTGGGGGTACTAGTGCATAGACATAGAAACATAGAAAATAGGTGCAGGAGTAGGCCATTCGGCCCTTCGAGCCTGCACTACCATTCAATGAGTTCATGGCTGAACATGCAACTTCAGTACCCCATTCCTGCTTTCTCGCCATACCCCTTGATCCCATGAAACACAAAAGGTTAGTATGCAGGTACAGCAAGTGATCAGGAAGGCCAATGGAATTTTGGCCTTTATTGCAAAGGGGATGGAGTATAAAAGCAGGGAAGTCTTGCTACAGCTATATAGGGTATTGGCGAGGCCACACCTGGAATACTTCGTACAGTTTTGGTTTCCATATTTACGAAAGGATATACTTGCTTTGGAGGCAGTTCAGAGAAGGTTCACAAGGTTGATTCCGGAGGTGAGGGGGTTGACTTATGAGGAAAGGTTGAGTAGGTTGGGCCTCTACTCATAGGAATTCGGAAGAATGAGAGGTGATCGTATCGAAATGTATAAGATTATGAGGGGGCTCGACAAGGTGGATGCAGAGAGGATGTTTCCACTGATAGGGAGACTAGAACTAGAGGGCATAATCTTAGAATAAGGGCCACCCATTTAAAACTGAGATGAGGAGAAATTTCTTCTCTCAGAGGGTTGTGGATCTGTGGAATTTGCTGCCTCAGAGAGCTGTGGAAGCTGGGACATATAAATAATAAATTTAAGACAGAAATAGACAGTTTCTTAAACAATAAGGGAATAAGGGGTTATGGAGAGCGGGCGGGGAAGTGGACGTAAGTCCATGATCGGATCAGCCATGATCGTATTAAATGGTGGAGCAGGCTCGAGGGGCCGTATGGCCGACTCCTGCTCCTATTTCTTATGTTCTTATGTTCTTTATTTGCCATTTGTCTGATTTTGAGCTGGCCAGTCCAGTTCCGCCCAAAAGTCTCAGACATAAACCAAACACCAAATAACAGTGTTATTTATTTTTTTAAATGCTAGCGCATTTTCCACTTCTGTGTTTCGTCACTTATTGAGGCTTATGTTTCAAAGCAAACATTAGAACTTAAACCATAAGCTTATCCCCTGTTGTAGCCTTATTCCACCTCTTGTCTGGTCCTGACTTTGCAAACTGTGGCAGCTCTGCCCCACTGTGTTGTAAATCACTCTCAATCTATAAGTAGCCGAGTTGGTACTCACTGATTCAGTAGCTTTGACCTGCTCTCTGTTTCTCCTTCCTACACCAGCAAAGAAATTCCCCACAGTGTCTTGCCTGAATAAACTAAAGCTCATCCAAAACTCTGCTGCCCATATGCTACCTCACACCAAATCCATTCACCCTCTGTGTTCGCTGATCTACATTGCCTCCCGGTCCCTGAATGTCTTGATTTTAACATTCTCATCCCACTGTTCAAATCCCTCTATGACCTCACCCTTCTCTACTCTGTACCCTTCTCCAGCGTTGCAACCCGTCAAGAACTCTGCGTTTCTCCAACTCTGGTCTCTAGTTCATCCACCACATCCTTGCTCCACCATTGGTGGTCGTGCCTTCAGCTGCCTTGGCCCCAAACTCTGGAATTCCCTCCCTAAACCTCTCTGCTTCTCTACCTCTCTCTCTTCCTTTAAGATCCTCCTTAGAACCTACCCCTTTGACCAAACTTTTGATCACCTATCCTAATGTCTCCTTCTTTGGCTCGATATCAATTTTTGCCTAATTACGCTTCTGTGAATTACTACGTTAAAGGCACTATAGATATGCAACTCCTTCAACTAGGCTAAGATCAGGAATCTGGGGATTCACAAGCACCAATCCTTGGCCTGCCACTCCTTGCTGAGTATATTTACAGCTATTCCAGTCAACATTCTCCAGTTGGTTTTGTTTGTGGACACCACCAGAAAGCAATGAATACTTTCTTTATCATACTAGCATTTTCAGAGAGTTAAATATAGAATTATGGAGGGTTAGAAATGAGTGAAAAGGCTATAATTTACTCTAGGGGTTCTGATGGTATCAAAAACCATGATAGCAGTTTTTAAGTAGTTTATGGATGTTGCCACAGCCCAGAAATTAAATTACAGCCTTCTACTGTCTACCATCTGTGTTTTCTTAAAAACAATATACACTGCATCCTCAGTAACATGGTAACGATGCTAATGATCCTTAAAGCATCATTGTCGCCACTAAATATGCCCAGCTAATCTCTTCCTGTGTATGTCTGTACGATACACTGATTGCCATGTCTTCAGACAGCTAGGCCCCATGATCTGGAATTCCCATCCCTAAACACCACCACCTCTCCGCCTTTAATTCGGAGTTCATTTTTGTCTGAGTATAACACTTTCAAATGGCTTGGGAGGTTGTTCTACATTAAAGGTGCTGCAAGATATTGAAGATGTAATTTCCCTGAAAAACACCATTGTATAATTTGCATACAGCAAGGTCCCACAAATGGCAGTGAGATACATGACCAGATAATCTGATTGAATGATGTTTGTTGAAGGATACATATTGGCCAGGACACTTGCTCTCCTTTGAATAATTCCATGGGATCTTTTACATCCATCTGAGAGGGCTTTGGTTTAATGTCTCATCTAAAAGAGGGCCCTTCCAACAGTGCAGTGTTCCCTCAATACTGCACAACAGAGTCAGCTTGGATCATGTGCCAAAGTGCCTGGAGTGGGGTCTGAATCCACAACCTTTGGACTCAGAAATGAGTCAAAGCTGACATCTATCAAACAGTTCATCCTAATAACAAATCCTCTCTTCCTGTGGAGAGATGTCTGGTCTCCCCTTGGCAACTAACCTACGTGACATGATTGAATTCAGAAGCTCACTGTGTGGAGAGTCACAAAGCAGATCCATCCATCTTTGGGGCAACCTGGAACAGCATTCTAGAAGGTGGCACTCAACAAATCATTGGTTGAGATTGTGACATATAGTTAGTGACACTAGCTTATGACATACTCGAAACCCTTGAGGTGTTTGCACTGAGGAGTTAACACTGGTATTAAAATAGTGGACTAAATAATATCATACAAAGGTGTTAATCATTCTTCCACTGATATCTTTAATAGTAACTTCTAAGCTCAAACCTATGTTGTGCTTAAATAATCAATAATTTCCTTATTTATATTAATCTGTATAGATTTCAACTGGCCAGCTAGGGAAGTGGCATGTAGCTCTCTGTCCACTAGAGGACTGTGTAAAGTTAAGGACGCATTTATTTGTAACACCTAAAGCTCTGATTGGGCCTCCTTGATAACAAGTCCTGATTGCTGATTGGTCCTCTTGGAGGATAAGACACACCCCGTAGGTTCTCTCTGCGAAGTGTAATTCGAGCCATTCTGACTGCCAACTCCAGACAGAACAGAACAGAGCTCACTTTGAACATCATCATAGGCAGTCCCTTGGAATCGAGGAAGACTTGCTTCCACTCCTAAAGTGAGTTCTTTGGTGGCTGAACAGTCCAACACAAGAGGCACAGACCTCGTCACAGGTGGGTCAGATATTCGTTGGGGGAAGGGGGGGTGGGATTGACTTGCTGCCCTCCTGGATGCACTTTCTCCACTTAGGGCGGTCTTCGGCCAGGGCCTGCCAGGTGTCAGTGGTGATGTCGCACTTCACCAGGGAGACTTTGAGGTTGTCCTTGTAACATTTCCGCTGTCCACCTTTGGCTCATTTGCCATGAAGCAGCTCTGCATAGAGCAATTGTTTAGGGAGTCTCGTGTCTGGCATGCAAACTAAGTGGCCTGCCCAGTGAAGTTGATCGAGTGTGGTTAGTGCTTCAATGCTGGGGATGTAAGTCTGGGCGAGGACACTGATGTTGGTGCGCCTGTCCTCCCAGGGGCTTTGCAGGATCTTGCGGAGACATCATTGGTGATATAGCTCCAGTGACTTGATGTGTCTTCTGTACATCATCCATGCCTCTGATCCATACAGGAGGGCGGGTATTACTACAGCCCTGTAGACCATGAGCTTGGTGGTAGGTTTGAGGGCGTGGTCTTTGAACACTCTTTTCCTCAGGCAGCCAAAGGCTGCTCTGGCGCACTGGAGGCGATGTTGAATCTCCGCATCAATGTCTGCCTTTGTTGACAAGAGGCTCCCGAGGTATGGGAAGTGGTCCACGATGTCGGGGGCCACGCCGTGAATCTTGATGACTGGGGGGCAGTGCCGTGTGGCGTGGACAGGCTGGTGGAGGACCTTTGACTTGCGGATGTTAAGCGTAAGGCCCATGCTTTCATATGCCTCGTTGAATACATCAACTATATCCTGGAGTTCAGCCTCAGAATGTGCGCAGATGCAGGCGTCATCCGCGTACTGCAGCTCAACAACAGAGGTTTGGGTGATCTTGCATCTGGTCTGGAGATGGCGATGGTTAAACAGCTTCCCACTGGTTCTGTAGTTTAGTTCCACTCCAGCGGGGAGCTTGTTGACAGTGAGGTGGAGCATGGCAGCAAGGAAGATTGAGAAGAGGGTTGGAGTGATGCTGCAGCCCTATTTGACCCCGGTCCGGATGTGGAATGGGTCTGTAATGGATCCGCTGGTAAGGATCACGGCCTGCATGTCGTCGTGGAACAGGCAAAGGATGTTGACAAACTTTTGGGGGTGTCCAAAATGGAGGAGGACGCTCCATAAGCCCTCATGGTCGACAGTGTCAAAGGTCTTTGTAAGATCGAAAAAGGCCATGTATAAGGGCTGGCGCTGCTCTCTGCATTTTTCCTGCAGTTGTTGTGCTGCAAACATCATGTCCGTTGTTCCCTGTAGGGGATGAAATCTGCACTGTGACTCCGGGAGAAGCTCGTCGGCCACAGGGAGAAGATGGTTGAGGAGGACTCTAGCAATAACCTTCCCAGTGGTTGATAACAGGGAGATTCCCCTGTAGCTGCTGCAGTCGGATTTGTTCCCCTTTTTAAAAATGGACATGATCACTGCATCTCTGAGATCTCCTGGCATGCTCTCCTCCCTCCAAATGAGAGAGATGAGGTTATGGATCTGTGCCAACAGCGCCTCTCCGCCATACTTTAGCGCCTCAGCAGGGATTCCATCAGCTCCTGTAGCCTTGTTATTCTTGAGCTGTTTTATGGCCTTGCCTGCCTCGTGCAACGTTGGAGTTTCATTGAGGTGGTGGTGGGTCGCATGCTGCGGGATGGAATCAAGAACACTCGAGTCAAAGGCAGAGTCTCGATTGAGGAGATCTTCAAGGTGCTCCTTCCAGCGGGCCCTGACTGATTGGGTCCCCTTGATAACAAGTCCTGATTGCTGATTGGTCCTCTAGGAGGATAAGACACACCCCATAGTTTCTCTTTGTGAAGTGTAATTCGAGCCATTCTGACTGCTGACTCCAGACAGAACAGAGCTCACTTTGAACAGACGGGACTCACTCTCACAGATTAAAACCTTTACCCACCCCCCCCATAGGAGTTCCTGCCCCACCCCCACCCCCCACCGCCCAAGTTCCTGACCTTCTTCCCCTCTCCCTCTCCCCCTCTCTCTCTCCCCAGTCTCTCACGTTCTCTCCCCCTCCCGCTCCCTTCCCAGGGCCTTAGAGCTGAAGGCACGACTGCCAATGGTGGAGCGATTAAAATCGGGGATTCACAAGTGGCCAGAATTGGTGGACCTCAGAAAGTTATAGGGCTGGAGGAGATTACAGAGATGGGGAGGGATCAAAGTCCTGGAGGGATTTGAAAATAAGGATGAGAAATTTAAAATCAAGGCATTGCTTAACCCAGACAGTTTGAGTGTAGACTGAACTGGATCGATCAAGATGTGTAGCACGAGGAGACAGACAATTCAGTGTTTGGGTTTAGCCAACAACAGATTCAAAAAAGTTTCATCTAAATTTTCAGGTGCCAAGTTTATTAGTATTTTTTTTTACAATTTTCTTCCTTATTCAACCGTGTTGCTTGAAGGTATTGGAGTGCAATTTCATGTAGCACACATTAAAATCAACTTTGTTCTCAGAGAGTTATCACACACTTGATGCACGATGCACTGCAGCAACTCGCCAAGGCTTCTTCGACAGCAATTCCCAAACCCGCGACCTCCACCACTGAGAAGGACAAAAGCAGCAGGCGCATGGGAACACCACCACCTCCACAGTCCCCACCGAGACATTCATCATCCTGACTTGGAAATATATCACCATTGCTTCATTGTCACTGAGTCAAAATCCTGGAACTCCCTCCCCAATAGCACTGTGGGAGTACCTTCACCATGCAGATTGCAGCGGTTCAAGAAGGTGGCTCACCACCACCTTCTCAAGGGCAATTAGGGATGGGCAATAAATGCCAGCCTTGCCAGCGACACCTACATCATGCGAATGAACAAAGAAACCTCAAATCTGTCTCTAATCAAATACCTGAAAGTAAATCTCAGGGAAACAGCTCCTCCCAATGGCTGAGTGCGTAAATGCATGACTGGTGAAGCACCTGCAGTCCAGAAGATCCCAGTTATGATCAGTGGTCTCGACTGAGTGAGTTGATCTGAGCCACAATTGACCTCAGGCAGGGTTGCCAACCATCCAGGATTGTCCTGGAGTCTCCAGGAATTAAAAATCAATCTCCTGGATACTGCTGCGAGCAACCCAGGAGAAAATTCATCGGGGCGTTAAAAATAATTGTAGTGGGCGACTTTCTAAGTTTGTTGTTAAGACATGTCATTAGGACAGAGGGGTATTATTGTGCATGTGACTATACGATACCTGATGTGGGCGTGTTTGATGCTGACACTGGATGACAAAAGTGCCCCATTGTCCAAAACTAACATCCCTCAGCCCAGCTATGGATTGTGAGCAGCCCGCCCCAATTGGTGTGGGAAGGCAGTGCACCATGAGGAGGGACGTATTGGGTGATCAATGGTGGGGGCATGTGTGTAGGGCAGTTGGAGGTGTGAGGTCACGGGCTGAAACGTCCAACCAGAGTTGGCAACAGTAGCCTCAGGGCCTCTTTGTAAAGAAAAAAAGAAATAACTACTTGCTTTTCACAACCATCGGATCTCAAAGCGCTTTACAGCCAATGAAGTAGTTTTTGGAGTGCAGTCACTGTTGTAATGTGGGAAACATGGCAGCCAACTTGCACACAGCAAGTTCTAACAAACAGCAATGTGATAATGACCAGATAATCTGTTTTGTTATGTTGATTGAGGGATAAATATTGGCCAGGACACCGAGGATAACTCCCTTGTTCTTCTTCGAAATAGTGCCATGGGATCTTTTACATCCACCTGAGAGGGCAGATAGGGCCTCGGTTTAACATCCCATCTGAAGGACAGCGCCTCCTACAGTGCAGCACTCCCTCAGCACTGCACTGGAGTGTCAGCCTAGATTTATGTGCACAAGTTCCTGGAGTGAGACTTGAACCCACAACCTTCTGACTCAGAGGTGAGTGTGCTACCCACTGAACCACTGCTGACATGTAAAGGGAAGAATTAACCAGGGTTCTTCCTCTAGATTGTATCCTCAAATAGTTTTTCAGGAATAATGAATTGTTTATCATACCATACGTCCTGAAGCTTGCTTCGACAGCACCGTAGTCTATGCCACCAAGAAGGACAAGAGCAGCAACGTCAGGGGAACATTATCACTCCAAGTTCCTCTTCAACTCACATACCATCTTGCCTTGAACATATTATCGCTTCATTGTCACTGGGTCAAAATCTTGGAACTCCTTACCTGAAACCATCTTGGGAGGATCATCACCACAAGAACTGCAGCAGTTCAAGGACCTTCTCAAAGATCACCACACATTCTCACTATGGTCAGGCAATGAATACAGACTTGTCTGCGTCGCTCACATCCCAAGAAAAATTATTTTAAAATATTTAAAATCCTACATCTGTGGACACTTCCTGACGACAGTTTGCCATTATAAAATCCTATGCCCACATTTAAAATAGGAACTGCCTATATAAACTTGCCACGTTGTAATTACACCCTCCCACCATTGGGAGGGGGTGGAGTTTTGTTGTATTTAGACAGCACAGTGCCTGAGGGAACAAACAGTGCTGTAAATCATAGAATCATAGAAACTTACAGCATGGAAGGAGGCCATTTTGGCCCATCGTGTCCATGCCGACCGACAAAGAGCTATCCACCTAATCCCACTTTCCAGCTCCTGGTCCGTAGTCCTGTAGGTTATAGCACTTCGAGTTCCCATCCAAGCACTTTTTAAATGTGGTGAGGGTTTCTGCCTCTACCACCCTTTCAGGCAGTGAGTTCTAGACCCCCCCCTACAATTAAAGATCATAGGGCCTTAGAGAATAGATAGTGTAGTACAAGGCATCAAAGAGTGGGTCTCCTTCATTTTTGTTTAAAATCTGACCTATTTGATGTATTTCACTTAAGAAAAAAAGAACAGCTTCATGTCAGTCTTACTGTTTTTGATCATAAACTACACTACTGACATTTCCTAAGAGTTAGTGACTTTGATACAAAAATGTATTGGAATTAGTGTGGGTTACCCTGATTCACGCTGAACTGGATGCGGTGTGTGCTATCTCTGGTTCACATTAAGCTGGATTTAGTGTTTGTGTTATCTTTGACAGATACTGAGATAGATTTGATGTGGTATCTCTGACAAATACTGAGATAGAAATGGAAACAGAAAATGCTGGAAATACTCAACAGGTCAGGCAGCATCTGTGGAGAGGGAAACAGAGTTAATGTTTCAGGTCTGAGAGCTTTTGTCACAACTGGAAACAGTTGGAGATGTAACAGATTTTAAGCAAGTGCAGGGACAGGGAAAAGTGGGAGGGGAGGAAAGAACAAAGGGGCAGGTCTGTGATAGGGTCTCCACCCTCCGGCAGGAGTGATTAAAGGGCAAAAGATATGAATGTACAAAGCAAAAGGAGATGACAAAGAAACAGAAGATGAGTCGAGACGAGGTGTAAATGGGAACGGCAGAATCACCAACAACTGTCCTGTGGAAACATAGGGGCAGAGGTTATGGTCTGAAATTGTTGAACTCGATGTTGAGTCCAGAAGGCTGTAAAGTGCCGAATGGAAAGATGAGGTGCTGTTCCTTAAGCTTACGTCGAGCTTCCTTGGAACAGTGCAAGAGGCCCAGGACAGTGGGAGTGGAACGGAGATACTGAGATAGATTTGGAGACTAAAGGGTTAAGAGACAAAATATGTGGAAAGGCGCCGTGATATATTTTTGTTGGCAGGCGGCGTGGCGTCTTGCTCGGAGAGGGAGGTGCACTGATCTGTGTGTCTCTATTGATATCCTGGACTGCAGTCCTCCTCTCACAGACACTGAAGGGTTAACCTTACTACCCACAGCGTGTTTGACTGTCAGCTGACCCTCCAAAGAGGCAGACACTGATCTCAGCTCAGTCTGAGCAGTGCTGGGACTTGTTAACCGAGGTAAGGTGCAGGGGGGAAGATCAGTTGCGGTAAGGGGGTGAGCATTTCTGCCTCACTAATCTCGCATTGCTAAATGCGGCTGGCAGGCACGGGCAGCGCCGCTAGCCCTGCAGGGGCGAGTTGCGTTGTCATTGTAAGGTGCATGGGACTCCGCCCAAAGCGGATCTGCAGGGCCCGGCTGTTGCTTCACATCTCACTCTTTTTGCACGAGTTTTCCCCTCCCTGAGGTCCTGTCGGTTTAATTGCAATTTTTTCCCTCACTGGTAGAATTCGGGCTAAAGACCACGAGTTGAAACATTGTGATCCCATCGGCAGCGACAGACAGATTGGGCCCGGTGAAACTGACACACATCTCTCACTAACCATTTAATAATGATAATCACACTTCCGGTCATAGTCTGTTGGAGAAAAATCATTTCATCATCTGGTCAGCCGTGGCCCAGTGGGTCACATTCTCGCCTCTTGAATTGGAAGGTCTCGGGTTCAAGTCCCACTCCAGAAACTTGAGCACGTAATCTAGGCTGACACTCCAGTGCAGTGCTTAGGGGAGCGGAGCGCTGGGGGAGGTGGTGTCTCTCGGATGAATGCGAGGCCCTGTCTGTCCTCTTGGGTGGATGTGAAAGATCCCATGGCATTATTTCGAAGAAGAGCAGGGGAATTCTTCCCCGTTCCCTAACCAATAATTATGCCTCAATCTAAAACAGATTATCTGGTCATTATCACATTGCTGTTTGTGGGATCTTGCTTTGCGCAACTTGGGTTGCCTCGATTCCCGACATTACCACAGTGATTACACTCCGAAAGTACTTCATTGGCTGTAAAGTGCCTTGGAACACCCTGAGGTCGTGAAAGGTGCTATATAAATGTAAATTCATTCTTTCGTACACTGTGTTTAAAGTGGGCGAGGTCTGTCTAGGTCCCTTGCTGTTCTGTTTATAGACACCCCTTTTTTAAAGAGAGTAACGCTCATTTTATTTCATTTCTTAATTGAAAAGGAACCTGTTTTCAAACATTGTGGTGTGATGGCACAGTCTGTGTTGCAATAATGTCGATACCATTGCTTGTACTGTGATAGAGTTCCCCATGTGCCCCCATGCACCCCAGCCAAGTAACCATTCTCCATGCTTGAGCCTTGAACATGAGGGTCAGTAGGCTGAACAACTGCAGGGGGTATCACACTTGATCCTGTCCATGTGCACATTTTCAGCGGGGGTTGTTGGATAAGAATCAGAAGCTGGAAGGCTGACTCAATTGTTTTCCCTTTAAGTCTGTGGCACTGAGGCCAATTATAGAACCATTACTGCTGCCTTGGCCAATTCAGTCATACCAGGCATTAGACCAAGGAGCTTCTGGACTGAATATCTTAGTACTGAAACTATATTAGCCCATTGGGAAAGATAAAAGTTCATTTAGTATAAATTTTCAAAATAAATGGATATGGCAACTTTGCCCTTGGATTAATAAAAGTAAACGGTGAGTTTATTTTAATCATTCTCTGGATGTGGGCATCGCTGGCAAGGCTGGTATTTGTTGCTCTTGAGAAGGTGGCGGTGAGCCGCTGCCTTGAACTGCTGGAGTCCATGTGGTGAAGGTACTCCCACAGTGCTGTCAGGGAGGGAGTTCCAGGATTTTGACCTAGCGACAATGAAGGAACGGTGATATATGCCCAAGTTTGGATGGTGTGTGACTTGGAGGAGTAGGCAGGTGCTTGAGCCTTTATGTGCTGTAAATACTATGTATGCATGTAATACTGACTTTATTCTTGTTTTCAAATCCCTCCATGGCCTTGCCCCTCCCTATCTCTGTAATCTCCTCCAGTCCCACAACCCCCCGAGATATCTGCGCTCCTCCAATTCTGGCCTCTTGAGCATCCCTGATTGTAATTGCTTCCCGTTGGTGGTCATGACTTCAGCTGCCAAGAACCTAAGCTCTGGAATTTCCTGCCTAAACCTCCCTGCCCCTCTCCCTCTCTTTTCTCCTTTAAGACATACCTTAAAACCTACCTCTTTGAATAAACTGCTGGTCATCTTATCCAGCGCAGTGTCAAATTTACTTTTATAACACTCCTGTGAAGTGCCTTGGGAATTTTTGCCACGTTAAAGGAGCTATATAAATACAAGTTGTTGTTAGTGTGATGCCTCTCTGCCCCACAGAATGGCTGCCAGCACGGTTTGTGCTCCTACTTCCTGTGACTGCTTTGTTGCTCTTCCACCGGCCACTGAACAGAAAGAGGTGATTTTTGGGAAGAACTCTGACAGACCACGGGATGAGGTTCAGGAAGTGGTTTACTTTCCTGCAACTGTGCATGCATCAGGCTCCAAGGTGGAGGTAAGAGACTGGGCGTTGGGTTTGAACCGCAGCATTAGATTAGCCAGTTCCATAGTTCCCAGGCCCAGAGCTTAGGGCCTTGCCACACCTGGAATACTGCGTGCAGTTTTTGGTTTCCATATTTACGAAATTATATACTTGCTTTGGAGGCAGTTCAGAGAAGGTTCACTCGGTTGATTCCGGGGATGAGGGGGTTGACTTGTGAAGAAAGGTTGAGTAGGTTGGGCCTCTACTTAATGGAATCCAGAAGAATGAGAGGTGATCTTATCGAAACGTATAAGATTATGAGGGGGCTTGACAAGGTAGATGCAGAGAGGATATTTCCACTGATGGGGGAGACTAGAACTAGAGGGCATGACCTTAGAATAATGGGCCGCCCATTTAAAACAGAGATGAGGAGGAATTTCTTCTGAGGGTTGTCAATCTGTGGAATTCGTTGCCTCAGAGAGCTGTGGAAGCTGGGACATTGAATAAATTTAAGACATAAATATTCTTATAAGGTAGGGGGATAAGGGGTTATGGGGAACGGGCGGGGAAGTGGAGCTGAGTCCATGATATTGAATGGCGGAGCAGGCTCGAGGGGCCGTATGGCCTACTCCTGCTCCTATTTCTTATGTTCTTATATGGAATCTGAACAGTAGTTTATTGATTATAAATAAAAACACAACATGCTGGAAACACTCAGCAGGCCAGGTGGCATCTGTGGAGAGAGAAAGGTAGGATTAATATTTCAGGTGGTGCGGGAGGGGAGGGAGACAAAAGTAAAGTAGAAAGAGAGAAGTCTTTGCAGACTTGCCAGTGCCAGTTTCCTTGGCTGGAGGGCTGTGAGAGCTAAAAGTTTTTGTTGTTACCCAGTTTGGAAAAAAAATTGAGAATGAGATAGTTTTGTTCAAATTTATTGTCTGGAATCACAATTGGCTTGACAGGGATTTGAGAGAAGGTGTGGGGCATTGCGTGTGTAGGGCACATGGGTAGGGAATGTATATGGGTGGGCATTTGGTGTCTACCATCATTTTGCCAGTACACAGTATAAATAAGTTCAAGAGACAAATGCATTTTTGAAACAAGGTGGGATATAGATGCAAACAGATGGACTTGAGAAATATTTGTTGAGTCTAATGGCTTTTTCAAGTTGCTAAAATAATGTTATTGCTTAAATTTAGTTTCAAAATCTTATGTCATCATCTAGTATCCAGATGCATACAATCTCTCGTAACATTCTCTGATACAGAATTACCTGATACAACCCCGGAAGTTGCGATGAGCCACAGTACTGCATGAATATTTTCATTCCTGGGATGTGGCGCCGCTGGCAAGGCTGGCATTTATTGCCCATTCCTAATTGCCCTTGAGAAGGTGGTGGTGAGCTGCCGCCTTGAACCGCTGCAGTCCGTGTGGTGAAGGTGCTCCCACAGTGCAGTTAGGGAGGGAGTTCCAAGATTTTCACCCAGAGATGATGAAGGAACGGTAATATATTTCCAAGTCAGGATGGTGTGTATCTTGGAGGGGAACTTTCAGGTGATGGTGCTCCCATGTGCCTGCTGCCCTTGTCCTTCTAGGTGGTAAAGGTCATGGGTTTGGGAGATGCTGCAGTGCATCTTGTAGATGGTACACACTGTAGCCACGTACACCGATGGTGGAGGGAGTGAATGTTTAACATGGTGAATGGGATGCCAATCAAATGGGCAGCTTTATCCTGAATGGTGTTGAGTTTCTAGAGTGTTGTTGGAGTTGCACTCATCCAGGCAAGTGTGCCTTGTAGATGGTGGAAAGGCTTTGGGAGCCAGGAGGTGAGACAGTTTCTGGTCAATGGTAACACCCAGGATGTTGATGGTGGGGAACCCGATGATGGTAATACCGTTGAATGTCGAGGGGAGGTGGTTAGATTCTCACTTGTTGGAGATGGTCATTGCTTGGCGTGAATGTTACTTGTCACTTATCAGCCTGAATGTCATCCAGGTCTTGCAGCATTTGGTCATGAGCTGTTTCATTATCTGAGCAGTTGTGAATGGAACTGAACACTATGTAATCATCAGCAAACATCCCCACTTCTGACCTTTATGAAGGAGGGAAGGTCATTGATGAAGCAGCATTGATGGTTGGGTCTAGGACATTGCCCTGAGGAACTCCTGCAGCGATGTCCTGGGGCTGAGATGATTGACCTCCAATAGCCACAACCATCTTCCTTTGTGCTAGGTATAACTCCAGCCAGTGGAGAGTTACCCCTGATTCCGATTGACTTCAGTTTAACTAGGGCTTCTTGATGCCACACTCAGTCAAATGCTGCCTTGATATATATCATGGGCAGTCACTCTCACCTCACCTCTGGAATTCAGATCTTGTGTCCATGTTTGGACCAAGGCTGTAATGAGGTCTGGAGCCGAGTGGTCCTGGTGCAACCCAAATTGAGCATCGGTGAGCAGGTTACTGGTGAGTAAGTGTCGCTCGATAGCACTGTCGACAATACCTTCCATCATTTTTCTGATGATTGAGAGTAGACTGATGGGGCGGTAATTTAGTCGGATTGGATTTATCCTGCTTTTTGTGGACGGGACAAACCCAAGTAATTTTCCGCATTGTCGGGTAGATGCCACTGTTGTAGCTAAGCTGGAACAGTTTGGCTAGAGGTACAGCTAGTCCTGGAGCACAAGTCTTCAGCATGACAACGGGATGTTGTCGGGGCCCATAACCTTTGCTGTACCCAGTGCGCTCAGCCGTTTCTTGATATCACGTGGAGTGAATCGAATTGGCTGAAGACTGGCTTCTGTGATGGTGGGGACCTGAGAAGGAGGCCATTATAGATCATCCACTCGGCACTTCTGGTTGAAGATGGTTGCAAATGCTTCAGCCTTATCATTTGCACTCACATGCTGGGCTCCACCAACATTGATGATGGGGATATTCATGGAGCCTCCTCGTCCATTTGTTTAATGGTCCACCAGCATTCACGACTGGATGTGGCAGGACTGCAGAGCTTTGATCTGATCCGTTGATTGTGGGATCGCTTAGCCCTGTCTATGATGCCTTCTCCTGATCCCAGCATCCCTTGGGACTCCAATAGGTAGGCCCTCTGGTGGTGGTGTGATACAGGTTGCCAAGGGTTAAATACATAACATCACTGCCTTGTAAAGTTAATAGTACACTTATTTACAGGGTGAGACGATCTGGGGCTTTTTGCTCCCTTGTCGATCGTCTCGGTACAAATGTGGATGAGTTGGTTAATTCTTCACTGGGCTGCTGGGCAGCCGGCCTTGCCGGGCTGCTGGGGTTGGTGAGTTCAGCTTCGTGGTCAACCATGATGTCGGTTGCCACTTGTGTGTGTGTTGGAGGGTCAAAGTTGGTGGTGTCTTCTTCGGGTTGTTCGTATCTGTTGGTGAACCGCAATTTGATTAGGTCTGCACGTTAGTCCATTGGCCAATTTGACCGGAAATACCTTACTCCCTTCTTTGGCTATGACTGTGCCAGCGAGCCATTTGGGACCATGTCCATAATTGAGTACAAACACAGGATCATTGACCTCAATATCGTGTGACAAATTTACACGGTCATGGTACATGCTTTGTTGATGCCGCCTGCCCTCCATGTGATCATGGAGATCAGGTTGGACAAGGGAGGGCCTTGTTTTGAGCGCCCTTTTCATGAGCAGCTCGGCTGGGGGAACCACATGGATCCTCGACCACGGTTTGGAGGGCCACGACCAGAAACTTAGCGGTGCCTCTCTGGGTGCATTGCTCAGCTGAGAGTAAGTGTTGCACTGGCGCACTCATGACTCTAAATCTGAGTCGATGCCAGGCCACCATACATGGGATCTGGCTATAGCTTTCATCATTACAATGCCTGGGTGGGTGCTGTGTAGGTCACAAATGAATGTTTCTCTGCCTTTCTTGGGCAAGACCACACAATTACCCCACAACAGACAGTCCACCTGCAAGGACATTTCGTCTTTGGGCCTGTGGAACGGCTTAATCGCCTCCTGCATCTCCGCTGGGACGCTGGACCAGCTCCCATGGAGGACACAGTTTTTTTTAACCAAGGACAGTAAAGGATCCTGGCTGGTCCAGGTCCTGATCTGGCGGGCCGTAACGGGTGACTTTTTGTTTTCAAATGCATCCATTACCAAGTCCGCAGGCTGTGCCATTTCCACCCCGGTAGTGGGCAATGGTAGCCGACTGAGAGCATCAGTGCAGTTCTCTTTGCCCGGTCTGTGGCGGGTTACATAGTTGTATGCTGACAGCGTGAGCGCCCATCTTTGGATTCGGGCAGAGACATTGGTGTTAATCCCTTTGCTCTCAGAGAACAGCGATATGAGCGGCTTGTGGTCAGTTTCAAGCTTAAACTTGAGGTCAAACAATTACTGGTGCATTTTTTTCACCCCGTAAACGCACGCCAGAGCCTCTTTTTCAATCATGCTGTAGGTCCTTTCGGCCTTGGACAGACTCCTGGACGCATAAGCGACCGGTTGCAAAACCCCTGATTCGTTAGCCTATTATAACACACACACCTGACCCTGTATGACGACGTATCGCAAGCTAGCACTAATCGTTTACATGGGTTAAAAAGGACAAGCAGTTTGTTTGAACACAACAGATTTCTGGCTTTCTCAAAGGCAGCCTCTTGCGAATTCCCCCATACCCAGTTGTCTCCCTTGTGCAGTAGCACATGTAGGGGTTCTAGCAGGGTGCTTAACCCGGGTAGGAAATTACTGAAATAGTTGAGGAGTCCCAGGAACAACCACAGATCCGTCACATTCTGTGGTCTCGGCGTGTTCTTGATGGCCTCCGTCTTGGCATTGGTGGGTCTGATGCCGTGTGCTGCGATTCTTCTTCCCAAGAACTCGACCTCCGGCGCCAGGAAAACACACTTCGAGCGTTTCAACCCGAGTCCCACGCGATCTAACCGACTAAGAACCTCTTCCAGATTCTTCAAGTGTTCAATGGTGTCCCGACCTGTAACCAGTATGTCGTCCTGGAAAACCACGGTGTGAGGGACTGACTTTAGCAGGCTCTCCATGTTCTGTTAGAAGATTGCCGCGGCTGATCGAATCCCGAATGGGCATCTGTTATAGATGAACAGACTTTTGTGCGTGTTAATGCAGGTGAGGCCTTTCGAAGATTCCTCCAGATCCAACTTGGTGAACGTCTTCCCTCCAGCCAGGGTCGCAAATAGGTCGTCTGCCTTGGGTAGCGGGTACTGATCCTGTAGCGAAAAACGGTTAATTGTTACTTTATAGTCCCCACAAATTCTGACCGTGCCATCACTTTTAAGTACCAGGACAATCGGACTGGCCCACTTGTTGAATTCCACCAGCGCGATGATGCCTTCTCTCTGCAGCCTGTCCAGCTCAATTTCCACTTTCTCTCGCATCATATACGGTACCACCCGTGCCTTGTGGTGGATGGGTCGCGTACCAGGAACCAAATGGATCTGCACTTTCGCCCCCGAGAAGGTTCCAATGCCTGGCTCGAACAACGATGGAATTCTGCTCAGAACCTGGGCACATGAGGCGTCATCGATGGATGAAAGCGCTTGGATGTCGTCCCAGTTCCAGCGGCTTTTTCCCAGCCAGCTTCTGCCAAACAGTATGGGGCCATCCCCTGGCACAATCCACAGTGGGCGTTCATGCACTGCTCCATCTTAGGAGATTTTGACTTCTGCACCGCCAATTACAGTGATCAGTTCCTTGGTGTAAGTTCTTAGTTTGGTGTGAATGGGGCTGAGCTTGGGCCTATGTGCCTTGTTGCACCACAGCCTGTCGAAGGCCTTTTTGCTCATTATGGACTGACTTGCCCCCGTGTCCAGTTCCATGGATACTGGAATTCCGTTCAGTTCAACTTTTAACATTATTGGTGGATATTTCATGGTAAAGGTGTGTACCCCATACACTTGTGCCTCCTCGGTTCGAGTCTCCAATTCAGCCTGATCCACATTGGATCGATCTTGCTCTGCAATGTGGTGGTTTGCAGGGTTTGCAGCTCGCCTGCACATTTGCTGGAGGTGTCCCATTGTTCTGCAACCGTTGCACATAGTGCTTGAAGCGGCATTGATGGGGCCGATCACCTCCAACGCCAACAATGTGTTAACTGCCTCGCATTAACGATGGATGGTGGAATCTGGGTCATCTGAGGTCGGCTCGAAGGGCCGAATGGCCTACTCCTGCACCTATTTTCTATGTTTCTATGGCCAATGCCAAGCACAAAAATGTGTCTCAGCATTTGTTCTAGGAATCCATCAAATTCGCAGTGTCCTGCGAGGCGCCTTAGTTCGGTGATGTAGCTCGCCACTTCCTGGCCCTCTGATCGTTGACACGTGTGGAACCGATACCTCGCCATCAAAACGCTTTCTTTAGGATTTAGGTGCTCCAGGACCAGCGTACACAATTCTTCGTAGGATTTAGTTGTTGGTTTTACTGGAGCTAGAAGATTCTTTGTGAGGCCATAGGTTGTTGCCCCTCAGACAGTAAGGAGGATCACCCCTCATTTGGCAGCGTTCTCGTCCTCTTCCAACTCGTTGGCCATGAAGTATTGGTCGAGTCTCTCCACAAAGGCCTCCCAATCGTCCTCTTCTGAGAACTTCTCCAGGATACCAACTGTTCTTTGCATTTTCGCGCGGTTGTTCATTATCTCGTCGCCAATTGATAAGCTCATAATAAAGGATGAAGCTGAGTACTGTGAGCAATGAGTAAGTGTGACCTTAGCTCCTTTAATAAGACTCCAGAGTTCAGGTACCGTGTGGGTGGCCGCCTTATTTACAGTGCTCCCAAGGGATGCTGGGATCCCTTGGGACTCCAACAGGTAGGCCCTCTGGTGGTGGTGTGATATAGGTTGCAAGGGTTAAATACATAACATCTCTGCACTCCTCATTGAACCAAGGCTGTTCCCCTGCTTGATAGTAATGGTAAAGTGAGGGATATGCCGGGCCATGAGGTTACAGATTATGGTGGAATACAGTTCTGCTGTTGCTGATGGCCCACAGTGCCTCATGGATGCTCAGTTTTGAGCTGCTAGATCTTAACATGTTTATTTAAAATTTCTCTCCCGACTAGTTTAATGGAGGTATTAATCCATTTAGGCCAACTACACTGTTAAAATAGCAGAGAGAGGAATTTGCAGCAACCACATTAAACATCCGTACAATATATCACTTACAGTATTTTCTAGGCTTTGATGTATATCAATGGCTCCCTGTTAATTGAGATCTCAAGTTCAATACTGTCTTTGTTACACGATTGCGTTTTCTATGTACCATTTTTTCTGGCAATTGTTCAAGGCTTCTTTACTAATTGAGAAACCACTTAAAATGCCCCTTGTTATAATGTGATATTTGTGCAGCTGTTCCATCCTGTTGTACAGGAGTTTAAATCCTGTGGATATTCTGGGTTGTTCTGTGGAAAAAGAAATTGTGAATGTCCCCACCCCAATCACTGGGAGTAACTGAGTTGGAATGTCTGTAGAGTTCACAATGAAACCCAGCTTCAAATTCAATGTCGAGAGACACCAGAATATCCATGGAAGGATGGAAAAACATGGGTGTGTTTTTTCTTTCATGGCAACAGAATTGTACAAGGGACTTCTATTTGTCCATGTGGCTACCTTCCTTCTTGGACAGTATGATGCAACAGTCATGCAAGTTTCCAAAACACTGCAGTGAATGTATAACTGTGTGCAGCAGAAAAAACAACCCAGATAGTACTCCCTCTATTAAGTTCCTTAATACACAGGAACAGGAGTGGGCCATTCAGCCTCTCGAGCCTGTTCTAAGATTCAATTCGATTGCGGCTGATCTGTATCTCGGCTCAATTTACCTGCCTTGATTCCATAACCCTTAGTCCCCTTATCTAATAAAAATCTATCCATCTCAATTTCGTAATTTGTCAATTGACCTAGCCTCAACATTTTTTTCAGGGTGGGGGGAGGGAAGCGACTTTCAGATTTCCAATACCCTTTGTGTGAAGAAGTGTTTACTGACATCACCCCTGAATGGCCTAGCTCTAACTTTGTTATACCCCCTTGTTCTGGATTGCTCCACCAGAGGAATTTGTTTCTATCTCCCTGATAAGATACTTTAATCATCTTAAAACCACTCGATTAAACCACCCCATTAGCTTCTGGAAGGTACCATGGCACCCTGCTTTGCAGTAGGTTGGCATATTGCAATTCAAATAAGTATACTTCTCACCCCCCTCTTCCCCCTCCCCCCTCCCCTCCCTTGAGTGCCCATTTTGGAAGAACGGACTATATTTGTTATAGATCATATTTCAATTTTTTTTTATTGAATAGTGCACATACATTGAAATCGAGCAGGTTGAGAAAACGTACGCAGTAATACTCAGCCGGCCGGCCTGGTTGTGGGGAGCAGAAATGGGAGCCAACAAGCGTGGTGTCTGCATTGGCAATGAGGCCGTGTGGACCAAAGAGCCCATCAGTGAGAAGGAAGCGCTGCTTGGAATGGACCTCGTCAGGTAGAAACTTCCTTTCTATTTTGTGTTGCTTTGCACTCATGTCATTAGAGTGTTAAATATTAATTAAGGTGCAGATCAATTTTTCCATTAAAAATAAATGTTTTAAAATCACTGGAATAAACTTGTGCCAGCTTTAATGTGTTTGAACTTCTGGAGCTTGGCACGATTGATTCCCATTGATGGGTTTAAATTTGAACTTAACCCGTGACCTTTGAACTCCGAAACTGACCAAGCTTCAGTTTTGAGCTCAACAACTTTATGTGATGCTCCCTGACAGTGGGAGGTTCCATCTCAGAATCGTTGGCACCATTGGCTTTTGATATATATCCTTTATTACTGAAAACAGGAAATGCTTAGAAATAACTATTGGTGATTGTTTTTTTTCTTGGGATGCAGGCAACTTTCGCAAGCCAGTTTTTTCTATCCCTGGTTGAACTGGGGGCATTGAGAGTCAGCCATGTAGTGTGGGAATGGAGTCACGTATAGACCAGACAGGGTAGGGGTGTAAGTTCCCTTCCTGAAGAACATTAGTGAACCAGTTGAGTTTGTACAACAATCTGGTAGCTTGATTTTTTTCAGATTTATTGAATTCAATTTCACAACATGGCATGATAGGATTATTTCTTATGTATGCTGGGTTGCTAGTCCAGTAACATAACCACTGGGCTACCAAACCAGTATAAGAGTAAAGACATCTTATTGCAATTATATAGGGGCCTGGTGAGACCGCACCTGGAGTATTGTGCACAGTTTTGGTCTCCTTACCTAAGAAAGGATATAATTGCCGTAGAGGGAGTGCAACGAAGGTTCACCAAACTGATTCCTGAGATGGGGGGGGATTGTCCTATGAGGAGAGATTGAGCAGACTAGGCCGATATTCTCTAGAGTTTAGAAGACTGAGAGGTGATCTCATTGAAACGTACACAATTCTTACAGGGCTTGACACGGTAGATGCAGGGAGGATGTTTCCTCTGGTTGGGGAATCTAGAACAAGGGGTCACAGTGCTGAATCTCTGGAATTCTCTACCCCTAAGGGCCGTGGAGGCTCAGTCCTTGAGTATATTCAAGACAGAGATCGACAGATTTTTGAATATTAAGGGTATGGGGATAGTGCAGGAAAGTAGAGTTGAGGTAGAAGATTGAATGGCCGAGCAGGCTCGAGGGTCCATATTGCTTACTCCTGCTCCTAATTCTTACGTTCTTGTACCCTAAATATATCATGTGAAATTCCTTTATCTGTTACTTTAGTGCAGACATTAAATCATTTAAAATAAATGAGTTAACACCTGTGTTAAAATAGACAGAGGGAAGCAATTTGGGACATCCTGAGGTTGTGAAAGGTGCTATATAAATATCATTCTTGTTAAGCATTCATCTGTTAATCTACCTGATGATAAAAGTGTTGGACAAGCTTTTTGAATTTTGTTTTTAAATACATCACAATAATGTAATCTGGATCAAAAGGCCTCACTGGAGTATTTGTATGCGACATTATAACGAACCTGATACCTGTATACACGCTTCTTCTTCTTTCTCTCTGAAGAAAGGTTTGCCAAACAATTTTCCTTGCTGTTACTGTGCATGGTGTAGATTGTAGTTGCTTCCTATTTTAATATAAATGATACTATTTCCCATTCCTTTGTTAGGCTTGGACTGGAGAGAGGTTCCACTGCAAAAGAGGCCCTGGATGTTATTACCTCCCTGGTGGAGCAGTATGGCCAGGGTGGGAACTGCAAGGAGGCCCCAGAAGCATTCGTCTACCATAACACATTTCTGATTGTGGACAGAAAAGAGGCTTGGGTACTGGAGACATCTGGGAGCTACTGGGCTGCTCAGCAAATTACAGGTCAACTGTGTAAAAAGATTGAAAAGCATATTGTAGTTATTGTGTGTTCTGTTAATGGTGCAGTGTTAAGGATGTCACAGCACTATGGTCTGCAAGTCCCAAATTATGGGGACTTCTAGTCATTGCTGTACCAAAGTAAAACTCCAATACATTTCACTAACAAATAACTCATCTTTGATACCAAAACTGCCACATGGTTATGTGATGTCTCTTCTAGCCACTTTTCCAAAAAGTAACTTACAAAGTATGATTCCCACTATCGGATCAGTGACTGACTCATAACTGATTAAAACTATGCCAACCTTTTATATCAGGAGGCATGTTATATCGCTTCTATAAAGCTTAAGTGTCTTGGTCCCAGTATCCTCCATAATACAATATATTCTCGGTCTGGTCCCTCTACATAATCGTAGCAATCTTTGCATTCTGTCATTTCTTTACATGTCTGAACCACCCAGAGGTGACACATTACTTGATTGTAGACAAGAGAGAGGCTGGGAGGTACTTGGTGATTTGGCCCAATACCATGTTGCTCAGTTCAGGTTTATTTTGTTTTTTTCTAAGCCTCTATAGAGTCTAGAAATGCCTATAGATTGGGTCTTAGAAGAGCCATTACTGACAGTAACAATATTTGCTTAATTCTGCCCTGTGATTTCACTGTTTGGCTACCATGGGGTAAAATTGTTCCAGTAGTATCGAAGTTTCATGCAAACTGAGTTTGGTTTGCAAAAAGATTTCCTTGTTTTCCATATCCTGTCCAGCTTGTAGCAGATAGGAGATACTAGAGCAGTTCTTCTTGATCACAACTTGCATGTACAGAAATCATTTACCTAGATATACAAATTTCGCAAAGTGATACTGGGATATTTCACTACAGTGAGATCATCCATCTGAATGGGTCCATTTGAATTGCTATTCCTGGCATGTCTGCTACTGATAATATTGGGTAACAATGTTGTGCAAGAACAGTTGTCTTCACTCTTGTGTATTAGAACTTCCGGAGCCCTGAAATTGCACAGGGTCAGGGGGCAGAGGGATGGGTTGTCACAATTTAGGGTGGAATTCGAATTCACGAGATCTCTGCCCTTCTCTAAATGCCCACTAAATTACACTCTGAGGAAGTGGTGCTTCCTCTCTCTCTATGGTGATACAATCACTGTACTGACTTGGTCCTATTAATTATGGTAGGGCTAGCTCTCCCAAAGGCTCTGTTGTTAAAATTTTATATGGCAGTGAATCCTGAAAGTGTTAAACTTGCTGCCTGCCCTTTGTTGAGTTAGCTGATCTCGGCCAGAGGAACAATAGAATTGGCTTTAGTACCGCTTGGGTATGAGGAGAAAAATCGGACAGAGATCCACTCCTGATTGCTAACTAGCTATCCATGCTGGAAGGTGCATATGTATAGACAAGATCAGGATAGCCGTGATGTCTCTAATGAATGAATAGCTCACTCAATGTCAGAACTTCCAGAGACTGGAAATTGCACAACAGCTGGTGGAGGTGGGGTGTTGTGGGTGGGGGGAGGAGAGGGGCAGAGAGCAGGTTTGCCCAATAGATTGCACTCTGGGGAAGTGGGCGCTTTCTCTTTGTCTATGGTGATAGAATCACTGCAATGACATGTGAAGGATTAGCCACTTGAATGACTAACCAGAGGGCAGTTGGTACCTATGCAAATGTACGGCAGCATAATTGAGGACAGAATTGGAGGTGGAAAAAATGAATTGAGCCAGAATGATTCAGAAGCACAGCCTGTACACTTCCACAAAGAGTGTACCCAGAATCTTTATATTCCATGTCCTTTATATTTAACAGAAGGTGCAAAGAATATCTCCAATCAGCTGACCATCACCACAGAGATCAGTGTTGAGCACCCTGGCCTCCGAAGCTATGCCCAGAGTCAGGGATGGTGGAGTGGTGAGGGTGAGTTCAACTTCTCCCAGATTTTCTCTCCAACTAATCCACCAGTCAGAATGGAGGCTGCAAAGGTTCGTTACTGTGGAGGCAAGGAGCTACTTCGTAAACAAGAAGGTGAATAATGTTTTAGAATCGCCAGACAGGGTAAGGGAAAACGGGCTTTTGCTGGTCTTAGGGAAATACAATTATTGGTACTCCCAAGTTTTTATATTGCAGAGCGGCAGAATTAGAATGTTATGCCTGTGATTTTCCTTGAGGCAAATTGTGACCTGATCAGACTGCTGACTATACTGAGCCATTTTTTCTACATAATAACAGTAACTACACTTCAAAAGTTCTTCATTAAAGTGCTTTGCGGTGTCCTGAGGTGGTGAAAGCTGCTATATAAAATTCTTCACCTCCAAGTGAGAGAAAAATCAGCAGGTGAGCTATCCTCGCTTGCTCATGTTTGTCTTCTGGTGGTAGAGGGGAAGCTCCCTGATGGGACAATAGGCAAAGGCATGTAACGCTGTCTATACAGACCACAAGGTTAACTGATTAATCTCAATTGGGGCATGACAATTGTCCACAGCACCCTTGGGTTATGCAAAGGAAAATCACCCAGGGTTTCCATTCCTGTTTATTGTGCATTGGCTCCAGCTGGTAAATGGACCTGTCTGCACTTTGAGTGAAGGCAGGATTGCACTCCGTTGTGATGATCTCCACAGTGGAATAGCCAGACAACACCCTAGCACCTGAAGAATGGTCAGTTGGATGAGGGACCAGAGGGCCGTCAGTGCCCATGGAACCTTATCCCAGCAAAGGTCAAAGCCTCCAGGAGAGGAGGGAAGAAAAATGACCATAACGAGAGAGTGCGGAGAGTTTAAATAACTTTTTTCCTGAGCACTTTTTTCAATTTAATTTGCAGTATTTTGCGAGAGAATTAGAGATCAAATTTGCTGTATTAGCAAAGCCATGAGGCTGTACAGAACCAACTCTGAGAACTGCCTAACAGTTGAAAGTAGTGGGGTTAAAAAAACAGAATAAGTTTCTGTAGTCTGCTCTTCCTGATCTAGTGGACAGTTGGCAGAATGCTAGAAGCAAATCTCTGCTGCATATTTTCTGATGTCCCATTGGAACATGGGACGTAAAAGACCATGCTCCATTTAGTTCACCTATCACCATCCTGGTAGTCGCATTTTTTAAATTAATTCTATGGATATGGGTGTTGTTAACAAGGGTCGCATTTATTGCCCATCCCTAGTTGCCCTTGAGAAGGTGATGGTGAGTCACCTTCTTGATTCACTGCAGTCCGTGTGGTGAAGGTACTTCCACAGTGCTATTGGGTAGGGAATTCCAGGATTTTGACCCAGTGACCACAATGTATTTCCAAGTCGGGATGGTATGTGACTTGGAGGGAAACTTGGAGATGATGGGGGGTGTTCTCATGCACCTGCTGCCCTTGTCCTCCGAGGTGATGGAGGTCACAGATCGAAGAAGCCTTGGTGAGTTGCTGTGGTGCATCCTGTAGCTAAGACACATTGCAGCCATGTTGTGCTGGTAGTGAAGAGCATGATACAATGATAATGGGAGTTATTTATTAATCACAGCAATTGATCTCCATCAATTAATACATAACAGACCTAAATATTACGTAAGGAAGACCCTGTGATCTAGAAGTCTTCAGGAAACATAAAATTATCATTCTATAATAATTTTTTATTGCATCAAAGCAGGTAGCATCCAAGCTGAGACGATCATGGACATCCTACGCGATAAGGAGAGTGGAATCTGCATGGACTCGGGTGCCTTCTGTACCACAGGCAGTATGGTGTCCATCTTACCTCAGGATGACAGTTTACCCTGCGTGCATTTCTTTACAGCGACCCCTGACCCTTCGAGGTCAGTTAACCAACGTTGGTAAACACACTCTCCGAAACAGTTTCCTTTACCAGTATATTGTGCTTACAACAACAACTTGTATTTATATATGGCGCCTTTAACGTAATGAAACGTCCCAAGGCGCTTCAGAGGAGTATTATGAGATAAAGAATTTGACACCGAGCCACATAAGTAGAAATTAGGTCAGGTGACCAAAAGCTTGGTCAAAGAGGTAGGTTTTAAGGAACGTCTTGAAGGAGGATAGAAAGTTGGAGAGGTTTAGGGAGGGAGTTCCAGAGCTTAGGGCCCAGGCAACTGAAGGCACGGCCACCAATGGTTGACTGATTATAATCAGGGATGGTCAAAAGGGCAGAATTTGAGGAGTGCAGACATCTCTGGGGGGGGAGGGGGGGAAGATTACAGAGATGGGGAGGGGCGAGGCCATATAGGGATTTGAAAACAAGGATGAGAATTTTGAAATCGAGGCGTTGCTTAACTGGAAGCCAGTATAGATCAGCGAGCACAGGGGTGATGGGCGAGTGGGACTTGTTGCGAGTTAGGACACGGGCAGTTGAATTTTGGATTACAGTGAACATTTTCTCAGGGTAGCATCTTATTACCAGTATATTAAAGTGTAGCACTGAAGGATTCTGCTAAAGGGACAATCTGCTATTTTATCCAATATCTGACCAATTTGCTGCTCCGCACCGTTACACCTCTCATCGTCATGGCCTTGAAGTAAAATTTTGCTTTTAAAAATGAGTAAAAACTGCACGGGCAGAAATGTATCATTGAATTTATTTCCCAGTTTGCTTAGCATATTTACAGCATGTGAGCTGACCGGATGATATATTTTGTGTGTGCGCAGGAGGGAAAAGTTTGTAAAACTTGTGTATGGGGGGAGGTGGAGGCAGAGAAAGCACTGTTTGATTCAGTTTAGTGATACCATTGCATGGTCTCTCTCTGCCCCTCTGCCCCTCTGCACATCTGATTTTTTTCTAAAAATCTCTATCTTTTATCAATAGATCTGTCTTCAAACCCTTCATCTTCATCGATGATGTAACGCCAGTGCCAATGGCAATTTCTCCGAGTTATGGTGCTGAGGATCCAGTAAGGAAGCATCCTCGGTTCCAGAGCAAACCGGACCGTAGGCATGAACTGTACAAGGCACACCAGCAGGCCAAAGCCACAATGGATAGTGCGCAGGTATTGAGGCTCTTCATTCGGGAAAGAATAACTCCTCGGAGGTGATGTTAACTGGACTGATGATGGCTTTGGGCATCCACTCGGTAATGGGATAATCTGCCCAAAGTTGGTAAATGAGAAGTGGTGCAGCAGGGAGGGATTCAAATTCCTGGGGCATTGGAACCGGTTCTGGGGGAGGTGGGACCAGTACAAACCGGACGGTCTGCACTTGGGCAGGACCGGAACCAATGTCCTAGGGGGAGTGTTTGCTAGTGCTGTTGGGGAGGAGTTAAACTAATATGGCAGGGGGATGGGAACCAATACAGGGAGACAGAGGGAAACAAAAAGGAGACAAAAACAAAAGACAGAAAGGAGATGAGTAAAAGTGGAGGGCAGAGAAACCCAAGGTAAGAAATAAAAAGGGCCACTGAATATAAAGGGGCTGCAGGAGGGGTCAAAACTAAAAATCATGGTTTAAAAACTAGGATGAAAACACTCTACCTAAATGCACGCAGCATTCAAAATAAAGTAAATGAGTTGACGGCACAAATCATTACAAATGGGTATGATTTGGTGGCCATTACAGAAACGTGGTTGCAGGGTGGTCAAGACTGGGAATTAAACATACAGGGGTATCTGACGATTCAGAAAGATAGGCAAGAAGGGAAAGGAGGTGGGGTAGCTCTGTTAATAAAGAATGATATCAGGGCAGTTGTGAGAGATGATATTGGCTCCAATGAACAAAATGTTGAATCATTGTGGGTGGAGATTAGAGATAGTAAGGGGAAAAAGTCACTGGTCGGCATAGTTTATAGGCCCCCAAATAATAACTTCACGGTGGGGCGGGCAATAATCAAGGGAATAATGGAGGCATGTGAAAAGTAGTCATGGGGGATTTTAACCTACATATCGATTGGTCAAATCAAATCGCACGGGGTAGCCTGGAGGAGGAATTCATAGAATGCATACGGGATTGTTTCTTAGAACAGTATGTAACAGAACCTACAAGGGAGCAAGCCATCTTAGATCTGGTCCTGTGTAATGAGACAGGAATAATAAACGATCTCCTAGTAAAAGATCCTCTCGGAATGAGTGATCACAGTATGGTTGAATTTGTAATACAGATTGAGGGTGAGGAAGTTGTGTCAGAAACGAGCATACTATGCTTAAAACAAAGGGGACTACAGTGGGATGAGGGCAGAGTTGGCTAAAGTAGACTGGAAACAAAGACTAAATGGTGGCACAATTGAGGAACAGTGGAGGACTTTTAAGGAGCTCTTTCATAGTGCACAACAAAAATATATTCCAGTGAAAAAGAAGGGCGGCAAGAGAAGGGATAACCAGCCGTGGATAACCAAGGAAATAAAGGAAAGTATCAAATCAAAGACCAATGCGTATAAGGTGGCCAAGGTTAGTGGGAAACTAGAGGATTGGGAAAATTTTAAGCAACAGCAAAGAATGACTAAAAAAGCAATAAAGAAAGGGAAGATAGATTACGAAGGTAAACTTGCGCAAAACATAAAAACAGATAATAAAAGCTTTTACAGATATATAAAATGGAAAAGAGTGACTAAAGTAAATGTTGGGCCCTTAGAAGATGAAAAGGGGGATTTAATAATGGGAAATGTGGAAATGGCTGAGACCTTAAACAATTATTTTGCTTCCGTCTTCACCGTGGAAGACACAAAAACCATGCCAAAATTTGCAGGCCACAGGAATGTGGGAAGGAAGGACCTTGAGACAATCACTATCACTAGGGGGGTAGTGCTGGACAGGCCAATGGGACTCAAGGTAGACAAGTCCCCTGGTCCTGATGAAATGCATCCCAGGGTATTAAAAGAGATGGCGGAAGTTATAGCAGATGCATTCGTTATAATCTACCAAAATTCTCTGGACTCTGGGGAGGTACCATCGGATCGGAAAGCAGCTAATGTAACGCCTCTGTTTAAAAAAGGGGGCAGGCAAAAGGCAGGTAACTATAGGCCGGTTAGTTTAACATCTGTAGTGGGGAAAATGCTTGAAACTATCATTAAGGAAGAAATAGCGGGACATCTAGATAGGAATAGTGCAATCAAGCAAACGCAGCATGGATTCATGAAAGGGAAATCATGTTTAACTAATTTACTGGAATTCTTTGAGGATATAACGAGCATGGTGGATAGAGCTGTACCGATGGATGTGGTGTATTTAGATTTCCAAAAGGCATTCGATAAGGTGCCACACAAAAGGTTACTGCAGAAGATAGAGGTACGTGGCGTCGGAGGAAATGTATTAGCATGGATAGAGAATTGGCTGGCGAACAGAAAGCAGAGAATCGGGATAAATGGATCCTTTTCGGGTTGGAAATCGGTGGTTAGTGGTGTGCCACAGGGATCGGTGCTGGGACCACAACTGTTTACAATATACATAGATGACCTGGAAGAGGGGACAGAGTGTAGTGCAACAAAATTTGCAGATGACACTAAGATTAGTGGGAAAGCAGGTTGTGTAGAGGACACAGAGAGGCTGCAAGGCGATTTGGATAGGTTAAGCGAATGGTTTAGCAGATGGAATACAATGTCGGAAAGTGTGAGGTCATCCACCTTGGGGAAAAAAACAGTAAAAGAGAATATTATTTGAATGGGGAGAAATTACAACATGCTGTGGTGCAGAGGGACCTCGGGGTCCTTGTGCATGAATCCTAAAAGGTTAGTTTGCAGGTGCAGCAGGTAATCAGGAAGGCGAATGGAATGTTGGCCTTCATTGCGAGAGGGATGGAGTACAAAAGCAGGGAGGTCCTGCTGCAACTATATAAGGTATTGGTAAGGCCGCACCTGGAGTACTGCGTGCAGTTTTGGTCACATTACTTAAGGAAGAATATACTAGCTTTGGAAGGGGTACAGAGACGATTCACTAGGCTGATTCCAGAAATGAGGGGATTACCTTATGATGATAGATTGAGTAGACTGGGTCTTTACTTGTTGGAGTTCAGAAGGATGAGGGGTGATCTTATAGAAACATTTAAAATCATGAAAGGGATAGACAAGATAGAGGCATAGAGGTTGTTTCCACTGGTCGGGGAGACTAGAACTAGGGGGCACAGCCTCAAAATACAGGGGAGCCAATTTAAAACCGAGTTGAGAAGGAATTTCTTCTCCCAGAGGGTTGTGAATCTGTGGAATTCTCTGCCCAAGGAAGCAGTTGAGGCTAGCTCATTGAATGTTTTCAAGTCAAAGATAGATAGATTTTTAACCAATAAGGGAATTAAGGGTTACGGGGAGCGGGCGGGTAAGTGGAGCTGAGTCCATGGCCAGATCAGCCATGATCTTGTTGAATGGCGGAGCAGGCTCGAGGGGCTAGGTGGCCTACTCCTGTTCCTAATTCTTATGTTCTTAAATATCAGCGTAGCTACTAGTCAATCTGGTATCTAACTATAGGAACCGGGGGAGGGGAAGTGGGGGTGGGGTGGGGGGCTTGCCAGAAGTTGTCACAACTTAAGTGGAAACTTCCGCAATCTCAAGCTGTTCGTTACATTGTGCTTAATTAAGCCGGTGTTGTATGTACTTACTGCACTCCCAAATTTACAGTTTGCTTATATTCAAAGGAATTTGCCGTCCACTTAGTTGCATGAAGAAAAATGCAAACACTTGTGGGCTTTTTCACTGTCCCCACATTTGAGCAGACCATCTGTGAGATTTATGTGGGTTCTAATTATTGTTACATGCTGTTGACATCAGACCCTGCAATTCATTCACAGACTTCCCACTAAGCCTGTATCCATCACATCCACTTAGGGTTACCAACCCTCCAGGGTTGCCCTGGAATCTCCAGGAATTAAAGATTAATCTCCATGACACTGCTGCAAGTAACCCAGTACAAAAATCATAGGGGCATTAAAAAATATCGTTTTCTTCATTTTCTTGGAACACTTTCGTTTGTTAGTTGTAAAAGTATTGGAGAAGGGAAAAACCTGCTGATTCATTGGGCGGGTGGTTGGAGGTGGAAGGACATGTGCTGAAACCTCCTGGAATAGGACCAACCAGTGTTGTTAACCCGACATCCACTCATTCTGATCTTTCTCTCGTGCTCGCTTACTCTTTCTCCCACTCGCTTCTCTCTTTTATCACTGCTATTGGGGACACTCCTTTAGACATTCCTCCTTTTTATTCTTAAGCCATGAATACTCCACTCTACATGCTCTTCCCCCTCCCTGCATCTTTGCTGTGTTGGAATCGAGGCTCATTGCACTCTCTCCTACTCTAATGAATTATTTCCTAGTCCTTAAAACTTTGGAACTCTTTATTGTCCTCAGTCCTTCTACAACCCTCAAGCTTTTAAACCCATATTTGGCATCACCTAAACACTGCATCCTGTTTTACTTTGTCTACCTTTTCCAACGTTGGCGCTGTCTGTACTTTGGGCCTTGGCTCTTCACTTTAGCTTCTCAATAAAAAAAAGCTATTGAAAGGCTGGGTAAACATGTGGGGGGTGGGGTGTGGGGTGGTGGGGAGTAGAGGCATTGGGATAAGAACACTGAGGTCATTTATTTGAATCCTGTTGACGTATGCCATTGTAACATGTTTGTTCACTTTTAGGAACAAGGTGTAAAGTTGCACCAGACTATGCAGAACCTCGAGAGACAAGGACTGAAAGCTATCAAGAACATGTTGGCTAGCGGAGGGACCTTTGATCCAGAAGAAATGGCAGATCTGTTCTTTGACTGTGTTGATACGGAGATCAAATTTTACAAATAAGCCATCAAGTGTGTTACTTCTACAATTCCCTCTTTAGGTACTTCTCACTCGCTGCTGCTTTTCACTTGATCTACAAAATCCATTTCAAGTCCAGCTCAGGCACTGGCCTTGCAGAAGGTCCAATTTAGAAATGTGCGTTGCAGTTGGTTGGGGTTCCTACATTTGGCCTCAATGCGGATGCAGTAGAGAGTGAAGGAGATGAGAGGGGGAAATCAGTCAGAGTAACCAAACCGGATCACTATCCAGTGACCCTGTTAGCATGCATGTATAGACATCTCTGCCTGGAGTTTCTTCCTTGGGTGCAACCTGGATGTTAGACCTGAAAATGAGCCCAATCTTGCACCCATTTTGCCGATGTCCAGTATCTTTCCAATCGCGTTAGAATATCCGAACTTACAATGGCCGTAAATCAGCGTAAACAATCGGAGTTCAGGGAGAGCGCCAAACACACATAATATATTTCTTCTTTAAGTATGAAGATTTATGTTTCAACTTATTTAACCATCATTCATGCACAGCATGTTTAGGAGCCTACAATCAGGGAAGTGTTTCCATTTTTAATGTGACTTATACTCATGCCATAAAAATCCATTACAACAGTTACTACACTTCAAAAAGTACTTCATTGACTGTAAAGCGCTTTGAGACATCTGGTGAAAGACACTATATAAATGCAAGCTTATTTCCTTTTTATTCTTGTGATAGGACATCGATTTAGTGCTGGAAAAAATATCATTCCAAGGAAAGAACTTACCTTTCCGTGACCCTTATCGAGTCTCAGAAACATACCAATGTTCTTCACGGCCAATGAATTATTTCTGCAGCCTCTGTTAAAGTCCTTGTTTTGAAGAATCACAGTCTGGACTTTGGGACGCCCCAAGTTGTGAAAGGCACTATATAAATGCAAGACATTCTTTTCATTCAAAAGAAACAGAACATTTAGAGCCGGTCTGAGTGACGCTAATTTTTTAAAAACGATCACTCGGAAGGTTACAATTAAACATCAGAAGAATTACTTCCATTCCTGCGGCATCTGGTCGCAATGTTGAGCGATCCCCAAACAAACGGAATTGGAAGATACTTGCATTTCAGAGTTGGGGGGTGGACAATGATTAATGAAGCATTTGATGGACTGACCCCAAACTGCGTGATCTTTTAAACCACGTCTCTCTGCTCACAAATGCAGAGGAAACGCCAGGCCCTGTTGAGTGTAAGATCAGCTTTGGCTCCAATGTTTGTCAACTTGTGGTCTGTGCTCACATGTGCAGAGTAGGCTAGGTGAAGGAAGGCTGTGGGTGCTGGTAGAAGCAGATCTGGTGTGAGTCACCACTCACAAGAAAGAGAGAGAAACGAGGAGGGATTAAATGTGTCATAAACAGCTCTATTGAGTAGAATGTAAGAGTTGCAGGAAAAACAACGTAAAATAGCATATGTTTGTGCATAAATTGTTTGTAATCAATGAATGAAAAATTGATTCTCTTCCAGTTGCCCTTTTAATATATTTTTTTACTCTATTGATTTTCAGGCAGAGGTTGATCAACTGCTGAGCCATTGACCTGAAGAAGCAAAACAAATGGATGTCTTCCTTGAAGCTGTTAGTTTCTGTAGATCTGACACACATACACACATACCACAACCTCTGTGCTAAAAGCTCTCTTGTCTGTCCAATGGATTTGTTGTTGTATTTTGTTAACTGATGGCAAAATTGGCTTTTGTAGCTGCTAGTCTTGAGACTGCCTGGTGGTCAAGCACATATTGCGATATACTACTATTTAAAGAGACAGTATCCCTTTGTAGAGTTTAACACACAGCCATTCTAATTAAAGCTAATTAACAAGATCCAGTAAAAATTAGATTAGTGTATGAAGTAATTGGCTGAAGCCAGATTTCGGTTTTGTGATTTCAAATCAACTGGCCTTAATTTCAAACATAGCCGAAGGCAAGGTCCTTGTGTTGGGAAGTGTGCAGGCAAAGTCAGACCTGGAACAACCCATTGCTAAAACGCACCCTCAAGCCACCATGATGGCCGCGGTCTGGGAAATTTTAGTTACAATGAATGGAGCCATGATTACTGTTGAATCAAGTTGCTTGAGCCTTGCTTCACTTTCTGACTTAGTGACGTGGCCTGTGAGATGTGTTACCATGATGTCACTGGCCTTGTCAACTGCTGGTGCTTAAAGCTGCCCAGTAATTTCTTAAGAAGTTCTTTTTTCTTTCCTTTTGGAAGTTCACCAGAAAAGTAGCTTTTCTGCAAAAAGCAACAGCAGTATGGTTTGTGGAAGGGGAAGGGAACGGGAAGGTGCTGGGTAAGTTGATTTTTAAGCCAGGTGATCGCGGTGCTGCAATTGTTTCGAGTGTCCTGTGATAGGAAGAGGAACCTGCCATTATTCCTGTTCCTATGGGCTATTCACTAAATCCTGCTTGAAAGTGCATTTGTGTGGACTTTGGGTGGGAAGAGAACTGAGCTCGGCATTCCCTCCTCCTCATACTTGCATACGGTTGAATAGTTTACTGCCATTTATTGCGCGGCCTCGTGCCTGAAGACTGTCCACTTGGGTGAAGAGGAGGGTATTTGGTGGCAGTGGAACTGTATCCCAGCAAGAATGAGGGCGGGGGGAGGTGGGTGCTGGAGAAAGGTATGGAAAAGAAAAGACTAGGGAGGCTACCTTTTGAACAAAATGCCGCCCGTCTATGCTTAGAAATTGGATAACTTTACTTGTTAAGAGCTGTCTTTTAATAGTGTCCTTTTGCTGCTGCAGAGATCCACTATTTTGAGTGTCCATTTGTGTGCTGAGTCACTCACATGTATCACTTATAAGGCCCACATGTATCCTGCAATCAGCTCTGTTAATTTAAAGACTGCAGTTTGATCCGGTGCAGGGGGAGACCGCAGAGGGAGCCTTGCTCTGACCAACTGGAGCTGCTTGCCGCTGCACTTAGATTTTAAAAAAATTATCTGGTGGCTTGAAAGGGCTTCTCTTTTTTGCGGGTGGAGGGGGGGGGGGAAACACTCTGGGGCTGAAATTGTCCACTGCCCGAAACGAGGCGTACCTACCGTTTTCAAAGTGTCCTGGCCGCCCCAATGCACCAGCCACTCGGCAGAAATTCAGCACTTTGGGTTTTTTTTTGGAGTGGAGCGGAAGTGGCCTCATCGTGGGGGCAGAGCGGGGTGGCAGTCACTAGTGGGGCAGAAGTGGGGATGGGCCGGAGTGACCAACGCTGCAAGGCACCAGCACCGGCTGATGATGTCATCGCGCTGGTGCGTCACAACGTATCTCCTTCAGTTAAAGGGGAGGCCACTGCGAACTCTGCAGCCACTTTAATGGCAAGCACTGGGCCAGCAGGGAGGGTTCTGGTTGGGCCAGCAGCCTGGCACCCAAGAGCAGCACCACCTCCCCTTTAAGGGTGGCTTCGCCGCCAGAGGGCACCGATCGATAGCGGCGCCACTCCCGCAGGGCAATTCCGGGAAAGGGGCAATTTCCCATGGGCCAATTTCGGGAATGGGTCCACGCCAGTCGGTAAGGGATCGGCACGTGCCTACCGCGATGGGAAAGTGGGCGGAGCGTTTCCTGGACACCGCTCCAAAACTGAGCAAGGACAAATTTCAAAATGGTGGCCCCTCCACACCGACCTGTGACCTCTGCTTTCAGGTGGCCAGAGGCCTTCGAGAAAGGGGCAATTTTGGCCCCTCGGTGTTTCTGCTATTGTACAAATGAAACAATGAGCTTTCTCACTCTGAACAGTCCCATTTTCCCCGACAGGAGTGAAATTATATCTCTGCAGTCCTTGAGAGGGAAGGCAGGAAATGTCCTGATTTTTTTTTCCTCTAGCCTTAATTAAAATTCAGTAAATTTTCCCTCATTTATTTTAACAAAATGGACAATCTAATGGAGTAATAAATCCACACACTTTCCAACAACTCGGTAAGACACAGCCGCTTTAAAATTTTCCAGACATTACCAAAGCTCTGTGCAGACTCTACAAAAACACTTGGATTCCGGGGGATGTATATTTTTTTAAGCTCCTTTCCCTGCCTCCATCAGGTACAGGCTGGTCAAGGGGGCCACTTTATTCCTGGGCACCATTTCCAGTCGGTAGGTTTGAAATTTAGGAGGAGTGGGGAAACAGGCCTGCGCGGTTTTACGTTCTTTTCAGTGAGAGTCGCCGAGTTCACCGTCAGAGGAACAATCGAGACTCCTTCCACCGAGTCTGGAAAGAAACGGAAGTGGGGAATTAGCCAGGAGAGCCTAACCACCCCGACCCGTGTGCACGATGGGTGAGAATGTCCTCGGGTTCTGTTGCAGTGCCCTGAACGCAGTGGCATCACTCAGGGTTCAGGCTTGTGCATGAAGGGTAACCACTTGGATGAGATACTGGAGAGTGAATGATATCCGTGCAATCATATCCCAGTAAAGTCCCAGGGCCCTCGGGAGAGGTTGGGGGCGGGGGGGGATTGGGAGGAAAGAAAGAAAATCTTTGCAGTTTTAATGATGGGATAGATTCCAAAAGTCTTGCCTTGCCACACAAGAGGGGCACATAATTGTTTATAAAAGAAGGAAAGTCCTTGCCTAACAAAGTTACATGGCTGGGCCTACCGCTTATTAAATAGAAAATTTGTGCTCATTTCAGCCTTGCAATATATTCCTTTAGAAATCCCATTGTTGGGAATGATCCGACCGGCAGTTAAGGGAAAATTGTACAGCGTTTATACCCAATTTAAAGGGATCCTGTGTCTTGAGGGAGCCATTTACATTTCAGAATTAATTAAAGGGGAAGTGTAATCTACTAAATTGCCGCATAATCCTGCATGTTGTAAAGGTACACTTACTGGCGTCTCCCTGTCTCTCTGGGTTCTGTGGGGGTGAAATTCCTCTCTTAACGAAGAACAGGAGACTGCCTGTTTTTCCCTGTAATTAATGACCTCGCCAGCAAAGGCATCCTCAAAAGATCGCACGTTTGGAAGCGTGGCGATTCTGTGACTTCATTGCCGCGTTTTTAGTTATAGAGAGGGAAAAGCACATATTCAATTCCTTTTTATTTTTAGAAGTGAGCTTCTGGGTTAAGTATTGAAATTGCCGGGGGCGCAGACATTTTGTGGGGAATTCCCCCTTTCCAATGACATCATAAATTGGGAGTAGCACCCACGACCATCTGTTGCATCCCCTGCCCCCATGATGTTGATGAAGTAGTGTTAACACTGGTAATTTCTAAAATATAAACTCTGGAACCTGTGGGCCGAAATTCAGCCTCCCGATAACTCCTCTTACCGCCGGCTGCCGATTTGGAGTTCAGTGGCCACTGCACGCGAACTTCTCCAAGCTTCTTTTTCCGCTGGTCCCCACTTCTGCCCCGCTGCTGTTGACCCCTCCTAAGTGCATCATCAAAGCGCGCACCACCAATCTCTCTCATCTCAAGCTAAATTCAGGGGAAAAAATCTTTGGGCTGCCGAGCGGGGCCCCCGACAGTTTTTCTGTCGGTACGCTGTGTTTGCAGTGTGTGCGGCATGGCAGTGTGCGGCCATTCAAGGGACAGGCACACTGCCACGGCCACCACTTAGTTTTTTTTGCTGGCCGACTGCCAGGTCGGGCCAGACAATTATATCCCCGGGTTCGGCTGGGCCGCCAACAGGCAGCCTGACTCCCTCTCTTGGGTGCCAGGCCGCTGGCTCGGCCAAAACCCTCCCTGGTGGCCCAGTGGACCTAACTAAAATAATCGCAGAGCTCGCAAGTGAAGGGGAGAGACGTGGTGACGCACACGCGTGTCATGACATCAGCAGCACTACCCTGATGACTGACAGCGGCGGTGACTGTGTCCCGCCTCCATTGCCGCTCCTCTTGTGATCGAGCTTCTGCTCTCCCATTCCCACTTCCACCCCCATTATAACCGAATGCTGCTCCGCTCGAAAAAAAAATGACAAAGATTTGAATTTCGTGCAAGAGGCCACTTAGTCCACCATGGCGGTGAAAACACAACAAAAGGTGCAGCCCGTTTCGCCGGCGGTGAATTTCGGCCCCCTAAAGTTTTTTTTCCTCAAATAGAAAGCTGTATCCTGTGATATAGAAGCAATACTTAGAAAATGTTTCCACTGAATTTTAATTTGCTGCAAAAAGAGGTCAATCTGTCTTTGATCTCCCCCTCCCCCCCCCCCCAGTCTGGTTTTGGACTGGGCAGAAGATGGCAACCCTATCTTAAAGGAGTTTAATTTCCCTGGCTCGGTAGTTTTAGTGCACTGGTTAATGTGTTCACCTTCAATTCAATTGAACTGT
The DNA here is from genome assembly GCF_044704955.1 of Pristiophorus japonicus. NCBI lineage: Eukaryota > Metazoa > Chordata > Chondrichthyes > Pristiophoridae > Pristiophorus > Pristiophorus japonicus. The sequence goes on from NC_091997.1 coordinate 637,139, forward strand.
TTTTACACAGTCTGCACCTGTTGCAATGGGGTAACACCTACATTAATGTAGCTCAGACAAGAATTTAACACAAACGCACTAACAATAAAGAGAGGATAGTAAACCCTTAAAAATGTCTACTCCACACTTAAGTTTGTCCAACGGTTTCAAAGCATAGAAATACGAGAAGGTGTTGGTAAATGTCCAGGTGCCTCCCGCAGTATTCAGCACGATGTGAGCAATTTAGATGAATACACTTGCCCTTTTGCAGACTAGAATATGAGATAAACAGAAGGAAAATACATGTTAGTTTAATGCTGCACCTATATTAGTGAAACTCATGGTGTGCACTACTGTGTAAAGGGGAATCCAGTGTTAGAGAAATGTTCAGAGGACAGCAGCAGAGTAAGACTGCTGCAAACTGTGAAATGTTTCTGTATTATTTATGATGCCGTTCACTAATAAAGTATAGGAATGACTATACAAGTGTTCTCTTTTTCGGTGTATATGGCAGCTGTAAGAGCAGCAGAATACCAGTAT